>NC_056728.1:732300874-732353374 GCF_019279795.1 Protopterus annectens | reverse complement strand
ACAGGTGGGGTAGTTCGTTTAAATGCTTTATTACATAGAAACACATCAGGATGGATAGCAGCATCACAAAATATAAACAAACTAATTAACAGACAGATCTTGCATACATACATGCTTACATCTCAACAGCCTGCTACAAAATGGCAGTCAAGGTCTCATGTGCTCAGTATTTATGCATTTGTGCAAGCCCTCATATAGCTTCTTACAGGTACATACACACACATATTGATCTACATCCTCCCTCTTAAAAAGATTGCCCTTAGTTGAAAGTAAGATTGGAGTTAGACATGCATTACTATACACATTAGAAACAAACACGATGTTCATGTCCAAGTTGCTGTGTATCTATAACATGGTTTGAAGATGTGACCCGATCTTGCCACCTAACAATCTAGACTGGTTTTAGCATAAGGACAGTCTTCAGTGAACAGTTCATATCAGGAATGCCTGGATTTAGCACAGGAATGGGAATATTCTCTGGAACTTCCTCTGGAACAAGAACACTGGGCAACTCACTCTGAGATAAAGAATTTTTCTCACAGGCTATGTGTTGTGGTATAGGCTTGGACACTGGCATCAAATGTCAAATGTTTCCGATTCCACTTAAACTCTTCTCCTTGTAATTCCACAATGTATGATCTCAGCTCTGAGCAAATATTCTTCATGACTCCAATCCAATCATAACCTCTGGATGTTTGCATTCTTACCACTTCTCCTTCTCGTAATAGATTGAGCGGTTTGCTGGTCTTATCATAGTAAGACTTCTGGGTTAAACACTTCTTGAAAAGGTTGCTTTTTACTGACCTGTTGTTCTTGACACATAGAACCAACAATTGACTAGTGATTGGTAATGTGGTTCTGGTTTGTCTCGACAGAAGTCTTTGGGCAGGTGAACCAAAATGTTTATCATGAGGAATATTTCTGAGATTCAGGACATTGAGGAAAACATCACTATTCTCTAGTAACTGTTTTACACTATGAACTGCATGTTCTGCCAAAACATTTGACTGTGGCTACTCTAGGCTACTCATGACATGAGTAAAGTCCCATTCTTTGGCAAATCTTTTGAACTGTTGGCTTGTAAACTGTGTGCCATTGTCAGAAATAACTGTGCAGACTACCATGGACTGCAAAATGACACTTCATCTTAGTGATGACTGTATTGGATACTAGATTAGGAAGTAGGTCAGTCTTGAACCAATTTGAATAAGAGTCTACTAACACCAAGTAATGTTGACCATTCCACTCAAAAATGTAGTTCAAGAATCTGGTTTAGATGAAGTGGTTCTTTCTGTTGATGTGGCTAAGTACTATTACACATGGAACAATATGATAGCACTCTCTCAATATCTAGTGGCATAGAAGGCCAAAATACTAGACCTCTCGCCCTTCATTTGGTATTGTCTGCTCCTGGGTGACCATGATGCAAGACAGTAATGTACTCTTGTTGCAAGGACTTTGGAACAATTACTTTCAACCTTTCGTAATGATACCATTGTCAGACAAAATCTCATCTATGTATGGAAAATAAGGTTGCACTTCATGAGGTAAATTAGATTGCTTTGATGGTCATCCTTGTTGAATAAAGTGGTTGAGCCTCTGTAAAACTGGATTTGTGGCTGTGTGATCTCTCAGCTCATCAAGATGTGTGGAAGAAAGATTTCTCGTTTCCATTACTTCAAAATCAAGGTTCGCATTCTCATGCTGTTCAGTGGTATTTCTGGGTGATCTGGACAATGTATCAGCAAGATAAAGAAGTTTGTCTTTCTTGTAGACAAGATTGAAATTATACTTTTGCAGTCTTAACATCATATGTTGCAATCTGACTGGTGATGTATGCATAGGCTTTCTCAAAATAGTGATTAGAGGTTGATGGTCTGTTTCGATCTGGATAGGTCTACCATAAACATAATCATGGAACTTTGAACATACAAAAACAATTGCCAAAAGCTCTTTCTCAATCTGAGCATACTGCATTTCAGTTTGGGTGAGAGTTCTCGATGGATAGACAACAGGTTGACCCTCTTGTACAATGACTGCACCTAAGCCAAATTTCAAAGCATCACAGGAATTGGTTTGTGAACATCATAGTATCTGAGAGTTGGTGGACTGGCAGTTCTTTGTTTCAGGACATCAAATGCTCTTTGGTGGTGTTCTAACCAAGGCCAGGATATATGATTATGTGTCAGCCCTTTGAGAGATGTTGGTATTTGACTCAAGCCTGGAATGAACTTGCCTATGTAGTTAACTATGCCAAGAAAACGTTGCAGGATTTGAACATTGTCTGGAGCTGGCATCTCGAGAATGTCAGTTTGCTTGGAATGGTCTGGTCATAAGCCTGAACTGAGAAATAAATGACCAATATAAATAACTTCTCATAGCCTGAATTTGCATTTCTGTGGAGTGAGCTTAAGATTGACTTGACGCGTTCTTTCCAAAATGTTTCCGAGGTTTCTGTCATGCTCAGCTTCACCATTACCACCTACTAGAATGTTATCTACTATAATAGCACAAGGATACCCAGACAAAATGTGCTCCATTACACGCTGAAAGACTTCACTTGCATAATTTATCCCAAATGGCATTCTAAAAAATCTGTACCTTCCAAACAGAGTATTGAATGTAGTTAACAATGAGGATTTCTTGTCAAGCAAAATTTGCCAAAATGAACTCTTTGCATCTAAGGCAGAAATGACAGTGGCATTTGGCATAAGAGCAATGACTTCTTCGACTGTATGCATTGGATGATGAGGTCTCTTTAGTGCTATGTTCAAATCTTGTGGATCAATACATATTCCGATGTCATCTGTGCTTTTCTTATGAGCTACCACCATGGAAGATGCCTACTCAGTTGGAGTAGATTAACCAACTGGACAAATCACACCTTGTTGCACTTTATCTAGCTCAGCTTTGACGCTGTTCTACATAGCTACTAGAACTTTCCAGGCTAGTCTGATAACTGGACTGACATCTGGGTCTAACTTCTTGGAGTACACAACTGGAAGCTTGCCTATTTTGTCTTCAAAAAGATCAGCATAGGTAAAAAAAATATATTGGCAAAATTAGACTAATGGTCTTTTAAGCTAACATGATGGACTTTCTTATTAAATTAAAGCAGTCCCATTTTTAAACAGTCTCTGAGCCCTAATAATGACTGGACTTGCCTTTTGACCACATAAAGTAACAAGTTGTAACTTCTCCCAGCAGAGTAACATGAAAGCACTACTGAACCTTCAGTTTGAATTTCTTCACCTCCATAAGAAACAAGCTTCCCACACTTTGCCAAATCAAGCCTTTCAATAGCACATACTCTAGCAAATGTTTCTGCTGAAATAACATTGCACTTGGAACCTGTGTCAAACTTGAGCTCTATGGGTTTTCCATTTATCTGAATAGTACAAAATACTTAATTCTTTGCCCTTAAATCTAATGCATTGACTGTTTCATGAAGTACTGACACACTGTCAACATAAAATAGGGTTGCAGCTTTCTAACCGATCAACTCATTTCTTTGAATGCTCCCTTTTAATAAAAGAATGTGTGCCCTTTGATTTACAAAACTTTTGAAATTATTCCACTTATTGCATTTGTGGCATTGCTGATGAAAAGCTAAAAACGTTTCTCTTTTAGATTCATGATTTGTACCATAATTATAACAGTTAGAAATTAAACTAGGTTGAGGCCCATGCTTTGAGTTTGCTGACTCACTCTTATGCTTCACTGAGACTGTTTGAACTCTGGAACTTGCTGGAAAGCTCTGGGGTGTACCAGTGGGTGTTGTAGGGGCTACAGTTACAGCCATGTGCTTGTGCCTGTTTCTTTTAATCACATGCTGCATACTATCAACATGAGCTCTAGACATTACTGGAAGCATGCATTTTTCATTTGTAAGCATATTTGTGAGCTTTTCTGTGAGCTCGTATATCTGACAAATCTCAATGGCCTTATTCAAAGTTAAATCACTGTCATGAACCAAATCATCTTTAATACCACACACTTCTGTCTTTTATCAACTCATCCCTTAAGTCACCAAATATGCACGTTTTAGCCTTATTTCTCAAGTCTGTTATATATGCTGCAAAGGTCTCACCAGGCTTTTGATCCCTTGTATAAAATACGTGCCTTTCCATTGTAATGTTTGTCTGGGGTCACACATTTCTCTAAATGTACATTTTAAGTACTCAGGGTCCTCGCTTGACTCAGCCAGTACAACAATATGACAGTTTCCCCCTCTCCTGCAAAGACAACAGGTGCATGCACAAATGAACGCTCCCTTTCAACGGCTTCTGTCCCAGCTAAATTAAGTAGAATAAATGCCTTTGTACGGTCATCTTTATCAGAAAATGCAGCCTTTATGAAAATGTTGTGCTCTTGCTCAAACACTCTATAGTTCTCTGCAATATTATTGTCAGACACAAGTGCACCGGGTTTTCAAAATCCGTCTGCCATGCCAACAAAGTATGCTCAAACTCAATGAAAAATATGGCCGTTGTAATTATGTAAGAACAAGGTTGCTATGCGTGCTTGTAATAACATTCAAATGCACAATAAACTCTACAAAATGCTTTACTTTCCGAAATATGCCCTAAAATAGCTGTATCTTGCGAAAAACTTTACTGTAATACTACACAAACATGCAAACACTTTGTACACTTCTGATAACTCGGATATCTTTAATTAATATGAAAAATACATGATTAGCGAAATATGCAGTTGTTTCCTTTTCTTTTATTCATTTTATGCAATTCAGACTTTATTCCAAACATTTTCTGTAGTAATTTGAATATTTTTATCAATATTGAACATATTGGTTTATTTAAATATTGTTTAGAGCATTCTGTATGCTTCATTTCATATTTTGCGAATAAGAAATTATTTTAACAAGTTTTAACATCTGAAATTAGTTTCTGACCTGTTTTGTGAATTATATATGCTTTAGGGATGATCCACTCCTATACTTTCCTCTAATACCAACTGAATGCCTCTTGGACTTATACTGGAGAAACTGGAACTCTTTCTGGCAATAAATCATTTTAGCCATGCCTCTTCTGACAACATGTCCTTCTAGACATGCCACTTCTGACACCATGTCGCTCGTCTCTCTCTAACATAGATGATGAACAGGTGGGGTAGTTTGTTTAGATGCTTTATTTCATCGAAACACATCAGGATGGATAGCAGAATCATAAAATATAAACAAACTAATTAACAGACAGACCTTACAAACATACAAGGTTACATCTCAACAGCTTCCTACAAAATGGCAGTCAGGCTTGCACATGCTCAGTATTTATACACTTGTGCAAGCCCTCAGATAGCTTTTTAAAGGTACATACACACACATTGAGCTACACAACTCATGAATTATACTGAGCTGCTGTCTCTGTTTATTACAGCTGTGGACATAGCCACGCTAAGAGTCTCTCTCAGTCTGAGCGCATGCATGAGCACAAGCAGAAATCACTGAACATAAATGGGCAGACCAGTGACCCCAAGAGGTAAGTCTTGCAACATATGTTACTTTTGCAGATGATGGAAGTTCTAAAGAGCAAATCTGCTCTCAGACTTAAGTGTCACACATTTCATGCGATTTTCACACCTTTATGCCACCCTCACATGCCAGCATTTCCTATGCCACATAATAGAAACCCCACCACAGACTGTGCTACTAAGATGACCCATATTGCATGATACATCACAAAAAAAACATAACATCAGGTGAGATCATAAGAGACAGCCATAATCCTATGGAATGAGCCCTACTAAATGGACATGGCTTCTTATGACACTGTGGGGGGCAGGGCAAGTATTTAACAATCTTCCTATATCTACAGTATAAAGACCACTGGGAGTGCTTGTTTGGAGACTCCTGTTAAGGCCCCCAGTATAAGATGAATGCCTGGCACAGTTTTGCTAGAGTTGTGGTCTGTAGGCACGTGTTATATTTTATTATACAGCTCTACAGGGTTATTGAGCTACACTGGTAGTATGTCAGAATCATGCACAAGCTACTGTGTTATGTATATACACACACACACACACACACACACACACACACACACACACACACACACACACACACACACACACACACACACACACACACACACTTGATCTATGCAGACTTCAACCCTGGCCATTGGTGCATTGCAGATATAAACACATGGATGTGTGAATAGCTACATTATGTAGAATATGTAGAATTACATAGCAGGGCTTGGTTATATTTATACATTGTCTACTATTAGCATTTCTTGCAAATCTAATAAAATATATATAACATTAGCAGTTGAATGGATTAATATATTTCTAGGCTGTAGTTCTAGGCTTCATGTGTTTTACACAGTGTTTCATGCATGCTAAGTAACATAAGAATAGTCCTTCAAAACATGAAATATAAAATATCCTTGAAACAAATCTGCATACATTTTGAACTTTGGTAAAATTTGCAATTAGCTATTAGATTCATTACATAAAACATTCAGCCCATGTCATAGAAGTCTTTTTTCCAGAAAACCAATTCACTGTTTTATACCCCAGTATGTGAGCATTCAAACAATGTTTAGGCGTGACCTCTCCCCTTATATTGTTCTTAATTTTTTTGAAAGCTGTTTGTTATTTTTCTGGGAGACACAGTAAGACTGAAACACAAATGTAGACTGTACTGTGTGATAAACTGCAAGAAAAATAAACTTACCTGACATTTGTATGCTTTCTCTCTGATGACCTTGACCAGTGGATATTGGCTGCTGTACAGACCTAGCTATTGTTGATTTTTACTCTTTAAAAAGCATTTTTTTTAATTTGATTGTCTCACCTCTTTTCATTGTTTTTCTAAATATAGTCACATATATATATGTATAGTATATATATGGGTTCCGTTCAGAAGCTAGAAATACTGAAATCTCGAATTTCAGTATTTCAAGCCCAAGAAGCCAAATCCACATAAAAGGGAAAGTTTAGAAGCATGAAATTCAAAACCTCGAATACCGGAGGTTTTGAATTTCGCGCTTCTAAAGTTCCGCTATGGTTATGTATTCAGGTAAGAGTTTGTGCATGTTAAGGGATTTGGGTAGGGGCTGTGGTGTGTGTCAGTGTGTTTTGTTGGTGTGATGGGTGTGCGTGAAGAGAAAGTAGCTTGTGTGGTGGTGTTTTGTGTGTGTTTGTATGTAGTGCAACCTCGGAGTGAGAATATTTAAGTAGGAGGGGGTCACAGCCCCCACATGGGGGGGGTGCAGGAGGGCTTGCCCCCCAACTTTCATGTAGTAGAGTAATTGTGTGTGTTTGTGTGGTGGATGATATATATGTGTGTAGTAAAACCGCAAAATTCAAAACTTCCGGTATTCAAGATATATATATATATATATATATATATATATATGTATACATATAAGAAATTATAGGGTATCTAACTGTTTTTCTGCTACATATTTATTTAGTTGTAATGGGTCGTGGACAGTGCAGCACATTGAAGGAAGCCTTCTGCAAACTAATGGTGGACACGATTCTAAGAACTACCAAAATTAAAGTGCAAGAACTAATTTATGCTGTGCAATGTAATTGTGGACTCTGTGCATGCATGCCAGATTCCAAAAGAGAACATGTGCATCTAATGACAATAAAATGTGACTGAGTACTATGCCAACACTTTCACAAAAGCACTTGGAAGTGGTCATAAGTGGGACTTTTCAGATATTGCAGTTTTTGCTTAAATGCTACATAATGCTGCAAATTCTGCAGAATACCTAAAAAATGCAAGCTGCAGTGAATGCACTTCAGCAGACTGAGATTTTACAAGCTGTATCCAAGGACGTTCTGCAACTTGTCCTAAGAGACAACCAGCATGGTACTGAGTCTGCTCACTGAAGAGGAACTGACTGATAGAAATTAGATAGAGAACTGCTGCAGAGTGTGTGTAGGATATGTGCACCCCATGTGGCCTCATGCACTCTGTGGGGTAACCCTGTCTCAGTGGAAACAAAAGTGTGCCTGAGTCTGGGTATATTGGCCTCTGGGACATTTCTGTGGCACAGCCATGTCTCAAACAGCTGCATGTCACATATTAGGACAGATACTGGCAATTATGTGCCACAATGTAGATGAATTCATCCACTTTCCAGAAATATTCCAGGTAGAACCAGGCTGCCATGGAGTGGGTCTATGCCATTGCCAACTTTTCCTGTGTCCTGTCTGCAATAGACTGTACCCACATACCAATAAAAAACTCATCATCTGAAGATGCAGAATGTTACATCAATGGAAAGGGGTGGTCATCACTCCACTGTCAGGTAGCATGCTCTGCAGATGACCTTATTATTAAGTTGATGGCCACACACTCCCAGCAGCACCCACAATGTTGCCATATGACAAGAAAGCAGGTTAAGGTCAGCTTTCCAAGGGGGTGATATCCCTGAAGGGATCCTGCTTAGTAACTGTACCTATGCATCACTAATGTGTTCTGTCTCAAGACATTGTACCGTAAACCAATGTGTCTAATCACATGCACACTTTTCCAAGCAGGTCACTTTAGAACTCCATCTGTGCCTGCTGATCATGCATTTAACATAGTACATACCATGACACAAAATACCAATGAGTGAGTGTTTGGTGTGCTAAAATCATGATTCAGATGTCTGGATGCATCCGCAACACACACCAAAAAAGTTTTAATGCTCACTTATAAATATTATGACCTGCAGTCCTAAGTGTGGATGACCTACCACAAGAAAATCAGATGTCTTGAGGAGGAACTATAAAAGCATTCATAGGATGATCAGTATTATTTTATTTTATTTATTTCCAGTTTGATTACTGGGGAAGTCCACTGGGCCCAGAGAGCCCATTTTCAGTGAAGGCCTGGGGAGAAAAGCTCAATAATACAGATTACAGTAGATATAACAGTAAAGTAAAATAAAAGTTACAAGTAGAAATACAAATACATATCAAATTCAATACAAAGCATGAACAATTTTGCCCATAGCAAAAATAACATATGGATTATAAAGTACAGATTAATTTTAACAAAGTTATTCACACAGTCCAGTCAAAGGCTATTTACAATATTTACATAGTGCAAGAGATCATATGGGAATTAGCTATGGAAAGATATAGCAAGCTACAAGGAGCTTAGGAACACAGGAGTATACCCTCCCAAGGGCTTTTACTTATAAGAGATCTAGGTAGGGAGAATGCAGTTACATTTCCGTTTGGAAGAGAGGTAGGTGTGAAGCTGAGTTTTGAAGTTGTCTGTGTTTGACATTGTCCTTAGTGCAGATGGGAGATAATTCCATTTCTTGCCTAGGGAGAAAGAGAGGAGAAGTTGTCCAGTAGGACGTTTAGGTTTGTGGACAGTAATTAAATTCTGGTGTTCAGATCTGAGAGTTCTATTTGGGGTATAAGGGGGAAGGATGTTTGTCAGTGCAGGGCATTTGGTTGGATTAAATATTAGCCTATGTGCTGTGGTAAGTTGGAGGTAGTCCAGGTAATTTGTGAGTTCTAACTAATTTAAAGATTGGAGGGTAACACAGTGATGGGTGGAATGTTTGGCTTTAGTGGCATATTTGGAAATTTTGTTATAACAGTTTTCAAGTTTGGAAGTGATGGAGGAGGATGGGTTGGTTAGTAGAGGGGCACCATACAATAGAGAGGGAAGGTGGTAAGTAGAGGCCGGAGTATGCCTAGTAGAAGAGGAGATGAAGTGGTTGTTCCTGTATAGCATACCCAGTTTTTGGTGGATTTTCTTTATATTTTTCTGAATGTGGATGTCAAACTTGAGGTGTTCATCTATAGTAACGCCAAGTAGTTTGGCAAAGGGAACAACTTCGATAGGAGAGTTGCTTTGGCTGAGGACTTGGAAGGAACTTTTATTATAAGAGAAGGATTTTGAGGGTGGGATTAGTAGTATTTTCAATTTGTTTGCATTGAGAGAAAGGTGATTTTGGCGCATCCAAATCTAAGTAGTTGAGAAGGTGGTCTGGGTCTTAGTTAGACGTTCAGGGAGGTTAAAGGCAGAGCAGACTAAAGTTGAGTCATCTGCATATTGAATGACTTTAGCATTTGGAATAGGAGAGTAGTACACAAGGGTGAGAACATCCAGGTATGATGAAGGCTGTGACTGTATATAGTAGCTCAGACAACGTGGTAACATCTGGCTCAGAACTTTGAATCAGGACACACCAAAAGTCAACACATAAATAGATAAACAAGTTATGTTTACCCAGTGGTGCCCTTATGATGACAGCATCACAGCTGACCTTTACAGTAATATGTCTAGAAGCTGTCTATAGGGACATCAGACATACCATACAAAGATGTGACATGTTGATGTGATGTCAATCAATGATTGAAACAATACCAGTCTCATGAATTTAATCATACTTTGACTTAGGAATGGGGTCCATTCCCATCATGGTATTAGAAACTCAAAAGATTTGGCAAATTTAAAAAAGATGTGATATTCTGCACAATAAACACTTGTGTGCACAAATGAAAGGAAAGCAAGGAATACATGTAGATGTATATTGACAAATACATGCAGATGGAGGAATGCAAGCCAGGTTGCAGCCATATGCCACACCTGTATCTATATGAAATGCATGTTTTGCATGCCACACAAACAGTCAATGGTCAGGGTTGTAGGCTGCATAAGTCAACTGTGTGTTTGCATATGCTTGTGTGTGTATGTAACACAGTAATGTATTTATGATTCTGCCTGTTTATGCATAGAGCAGACGTAACATATCAGGAAGAACTCTTCATAGGGCTGTAGCATTTGATTCATATACATAATGCACATGAGACATGGATATCTTTTTGTATCTGACATGATGCAATCATGCATACAGTAGTTCTGATATTAACAGCAGGGAAATATGTGCCACTAAAGCCACATGTCTGACAAGGGACACACAAATCATATTGACCAGGACTGCCCTGGCCTGAAATACTACACTGCACAGCATTATACCACATCTGTTCAGCAACACAGCTCTGGCATGTACACATATAATGTGGTATAACAATGCACCGTTGACATATATGTAGAATCAGCCATAACACAACAGGTTATCAGAGGTCAGGACATGTATGGAAGCATGTATGCAATCCTGTATGGATGTACCAGCATAACTGACAATTATTGCAAAGTACACATAATATTGAAGGTACAGATGGGAAATGCATGTGCAGGGTGTGGTAAAGTAGATACAGTGGCACAATAATGTGCCAGATATAACACAGGCATAGCATCTGATATATACCTGTACACTCAATATTTGCATACAATATTACACTGCTGTAATAGGACAAATACATAACTCACCCAGTACTAGGCACATTGTAGATATGAACATTTGACAATATGAACAGCTATGTTACATAGAAGTAGCTGTAAAATAATATGAGATCCATCACAACCGCAGCATAGAACAAGTCAGTGAACCTGAGAACAGACTCAAATTATGGCACAACAGTTTGCCATTCTGCATGCAACTCAGACAATAAACATTCTGTGGCATCAGACATATTAAACACCAATAACCTACACAGTATATAGTGGTCAGCAAAGAAGTCATTATTGCCATAGGGTCAGGGTAACACACCAAGAGGGTCAGGGTGACACAAGACACTCATCAGAGCAGCTGTCACTGTAATATTAATGTAGGTGAAGGTGACATACTGATGGCTCATACCATTTTCCTGGACACCCCTACCACATGAGAAAACAAAATGTTGATGGTGCTATACCACTGATCTGGAGGTGATGCCATGTGTAAGCTGGGACACACTATGGATCTGTTCAGTGGCACTAGTAGTATGTCAGAAAGTGCCTGCTGGGGTTTGATCATGGCCACCCATAACAGCAGTATATGCATGTTGCAGCACAGACAGTGATGTACAAAGGCAATGTGTGAGTCTTGTAAGATGTGGTGTCTGTCTTCCATCTGGTTGTATTCTGATCATATGCATTAGGGCAGATATAAACTCAGGCTGTACTTCAGTACAAGCTTTTTTGACAGAGCATGCAGAAAATGCCACTCTTTCAAGCCAGCATTGCCGTGCCCTCTCCATGCCTGCACTTCTTATTCGCATGTAGCATTTGGAGCTTGTGTGCTACATGGTCAGTAGCATGAAGAAGTGCATGCAGTTCATTGCCATGATGGTGCTAGGAATGTTCAAGCACTTCCAAGAGAAGGTATGCACCTTCCAACACATGTCCACACAGCTCAGACACCTTCCCATGTGCTGTCTTATCGATATTACGTGATGATTTTGGTAAGACCACTCTAAGACTCACCAGGGGACAGTTGCTCATGGTCATCCTCTTGACTACTCTCTAATACTTCACCACCTTCAGACTGGTGGGCTGAACTATCACTCCTATTGGAGGTTATGCCTGTGCCATAGGACTGACCCCACCGGCACTTGACAAAGTTAATTTCAGTGCAGTGTCCATCACAATCTGCCTCAAGATTAATAGACGATCTCGTGGTGGAGGTGGAAAGTGGATGTACTGCAAACATAGAAATGTAATATTTTAGTTACATGCAACATAGTTGCATGGCTCATCAGATGTGTTCAAATATCATGGCAATTTCTAAATGATATGCAAATGTAATGCAAGTATGCACCTACCCAGTCATTGTGGTTGTGGGTGGAGTAATGCCCTTCATAACTAAAAAAATCATCATTAGGCATAGTCACATCTACTGGTATCAGCATAGTAACATTGCATATATTGGCACACTTACCAGACATATCCTCCTACTCTGTTTGACTCCACCCCTTGTGGTGTGCTTTGTGAAGACACTGAAATAGATAAGATAAGATAATACAAGTAAGTGTTTATCACTCAGACATACATCATCCTGCTTCATGTATAACACTGCAGTCATCCATATCTAAACAGATAGATGTACCTGATGGTTTTGCATGTCTGGCCTAATATGATGGACCTGCATAGTGGAAAGATATCAGTATATATGCTCACAACAACACCTAATAGCACAGTCATATATTACATATAGAGACACACTTACCAGGTCTGTTTCCTCTGACTCTGCATCACATGGGGTGCATCAGGATGACAGTGTGAAATGCATGACAACAGATACCACATGCAGGAGTTTAAGGCCATACAACTATCACATACTATGCTGTTATGTATAGAGCACTATACTTACCACAGTATCTTAGTACAAAGGCCTCCATTCTTCCACCCTAGAATATGTCATTCCTGATAAATGATGTGATGTGCTGCCAGGAATAAAGTTGTTTCATCAGGGGGAGGTTAAGCGGCCTACCATCTGTGGTGTTCCTTTCCCTTTTATACCTTGTACATGACTTGCTGCACAGAGGATCATGTGTTGACATTGCTGGCAGCATTAGTCTTTTGACCAGTAGTGACCACCCACAGCATTCTTCATTTTGGTGATGTCATGCAACACCTGTGTTCTCCATGGTGTATCACTCATCCATTGAAAAAGGTTTGTGGGATGCTGATGCAGGGCATGCAAAGTTATTTTGTTTTCCTGCACAGAAAATTTTATGTTTCTGTTTCTATTAGTTATCTGCAGCAAACATATATGTGCATATCAAGATGCAAACCTCTGGTACACCTACTGATGGTTACTCTTCAGCAGTGTGACACATAATAATGGAAAAATATATGATTTGCTAGGCACTGCAGTATAAACCATGTAAACATAATATGCATTGCTATGTATATCACAGTAACCCCTACTCACACAGATCAACCAGTACAATGCAAGCAGTGACACACAACATAGCCTAACAGGTGCCACCTAAACAGTAACTGACACATACATATGGCAGTGCACATCTGTGGATAAATACAACAACCACAGAAAATGGGTGTTTTGAACCTGTGTCATTGGGAGTGTTAGTGCAGAACAGTCAATGTTACCACTCTACCTCCAACACAAGGATGCTGCACTGTCACAATTTAAGCCACCTTTATGCATTCACCTGGTCAAGTTATCACTATTTGATGGCATACAAAATCCCAGTGTATGGAACTGATCCAGACTAATACAGCAAGCTTGTGTTACTAACCTGAGTATAGTATATACCAGAGAAATCTGTAAAATGTGGAAGTTAAAGTCATGCCTTTGCAGAACTGGCAAAAGCATCACCGTAAACAAAAGTTATTAAGTAGCTCATTAAGTTTATAAATATATGTGACCAGGATAGAAGATATACAGGCTATCAATATATGAGTAACATCAGGTCAATATTACACTTAACTGAATCATCATATTGCTTAATTGTTCACTGGCAACCACAACTTAGACTGCATAATGCCATCTCTGTGGATTAATTCGTAATCTGTCAGTATTTGCAATAGAATATCAAAGCAAGGATATGTGTCAATAAGTCTGTATGTTGTAAGAAACTAACCTGCAGTGTTTCTAAAAATGTCAGATGTGCATAGTTACAGATAGTTATACTAAAACATTGAAAATAGTAAACCCAACAAAGTATATGACAGCTTGCTCTATACATAATTCATGAGTTGGAATATCAGAATATAGACACAGGTATAATACACTTAAAACATAGCTTACCATGTGCTACTGCATGTGAATATACCTATTGCTATGAGGGCTTAAGCACACACATGACTTAAATGCCATTGTGCCATACGTAATAATGAGCTTAATTAGCCTTGAATATTTCTGAATCAAGTCCACATACATTCTTATAATTTCTTGCATCTCAGCCCATTAGCCAATTGTTCTGTGTAAGTATTCAGAGGTCAGTGCAGATGCCCAGTATTAGTCAATGTGTATGTAAGTTTACAGAACATCTGTGACATCCACCAATAGGCTGATGCCAGCCT
The DNA here is from genome assembly GCF_019279795.1 of Protopterus annectens. NCBI lineage: Eukaryota > Metazoa > Chordata > Ceratodontiformes > Protopteridae > Protopterus > Protopterus annectens. Next base: position 732,338,514 of record NC_056728.1, on the reverse strand, counting down.
CATTGCACCAAATTTAAAACGTGACATTGCTACACTTCCAGATCATTCCTTTGCTACCTACAAATTGTGTGGTACCTCAGTGAACAAATTTCAGACAGCATTTTCCAAACTTCTATAAACCTGTTTCAAGAAAAATGTTGACTGAAAGGAGGCTGAGGTGCATTTGTGTACTCAACTGGACCAACAAGGAGACCTTGCAGCTGTTGACTATATGTGTTCAACATGTGATGAAAATGACAGAACACCAAAGGAACTTCACCATGATTGATGTCTGGAATCAGACTGACAGGGGGCTTTGTGGACAGACTGGGGTCTTCTAGTCAGTAGTGAAGGTCCACCACTGTAATGCAGACCTTCATTGGAACAGATTATTGAGGTCTGCAGACACCAAGTGGAACCCTACAGTAATAGGTTCATAGGTTCATAGGTTCATAGGTTGGTACTAGGCTATCAGCCCTAGGGCCTATACAAGCCTAGCCATAACAATTCCCTGGCTATTTCTTCCCACAGTATTTACTTCCCTGGACCACTGTCTAGCAGAGCGACTGAAGTGATCCCGGGGTGAATTTCCTATCTCCCATCCAATCATCAAGGTTCGTTTTGAAGAGGGCCAAAGAGGCGCTCTGCTTGACATGTATGGGCAGTCTATTCCAGAGTCTGGGGAGTCTCTGGGTCAGAAACCTATCCCCTCCACCATGTTTTGTTCATTGCAATGACAAGGTTTGGATCCATGGAGTGAGTGTCTCTGAGGGATTGGGATTTCTTTAAGTGTAGCATGTTCAACAGCTCTGAGTTTGACATGGCCTTGTATGTTAAGCAGAGATCGCCTCTGAGTATGCGACAGAGTATAGGTGGAGTTTTTTTAGACGGTCAGCATAGGGCATCTGCTTTAGGCCTGTGATTCTTTTAGTGAGTTATTTCTGCGGCCTTTCCAGTTGTTGCAGATATCTTGAGAGGTACATACCAAATGGGGCGTTGCATTCTATAATAGGTCTAATGAGGGATGAGTACAGTGGGACAATGACCTCCTTTTTTTCTGGATGAAAAGCCCATAGTGATGAGGTGTGCCACATAGAAGGATTTCCTGACTGTTGTGGCGATGTAGTTATCGAAGGTGAGACCACTGTCCACCTGTGTCCCTAAGTCTCTTATCACACTGTAAGTGTTTAGTGTACTGCCACCTATGTGGTAATTCACGGGTACATGTTTTTTCCCAAAGGGGGTAACTATACATTTCTTGGCATTGAGCTTGAGCCCATGGCTCTGGCACCAAGCATCTGTTTCTGTAAGGCCCTTTTGTAGACTATCCGCATCATTTGGGGATTCAATAATGGCTCCCAGTTTGCATAACTGAAATATCCCACACCTTAATACCTGCAGCCTACACTTTCATTTATCAAAAACATGATTTACATATTGCATTACATTAGTGAACTACATTTCCAACTGTGTCAATCACATGTCTTTTGCTTGTTTCAACACAGCAATATCAGGAAAGAGGAATGAGTTGTATTTGTGCATTTTGTTGACATAACTGGTACATGCCTCCAGTGGATCGTTCATTGTTGTCATATCAGTCTGAGTATCCTGAGGTGATAACCATATGCAAATGTATGTATTTTTTTCCCATAATGCACAGCTAACTTTTTTTCATGTTATACTTGTACTTCATAACAAGCAAACTAAGCTAATGTAGACATTTTTCATTACGGGTTACAATCTGAGAAATCAGTTCATACTGTTTATCTTATTTATCAATGTAAATGATGATCACTTGTTACCTTCTGCTCTTTACAGAAACAAAGTTTTCATATAGCATAGTGGCTATTGTACCTTGTATGTGTTTGCTGTTGTTAGTAAATGCAGTGTTAATGGATTTTAACATTTTTTTCTTATATAATTTCAATGGAATAGTAAATCCACCTCACAGTAAGAGGTGCTCTGTTCGTTCCTCAGCTGGGGTGCCTTCTGTGTGGAGTCTGCATGCCCTACATGTGGTCATGTGGGTTTTCTCCAGGTGTTCCGGTTTCCTCCCACATCCCAAAGACATGCTGTAGATAGATTGGACACTCTAAATTGACCCTAGGCATGAGTGCGTGTGTGTGTGTGTGTGTGTGTGTGTGTGTGTGTGTGTGTGTGTGTGTGTGTGTGTGTGTGTGTGTGTGTGCCTTCTGTGGAAGGTTGGGCGCTGGGCTGGCAACTCAACACCATAAAACTCCACTGCCAATTATGAGCAGACAGGTGATATGCTGTGGCGACCCCTAACTGGGAAAAGCCGAAAGAAGAAGAAGAAGTAAATATTTATGATAATAATACATGGGTGATGTTCTCATCGGTGATTATGCTTTACTTGGTGATGTGAAAAACAGGTTTTTGCCATCTTAACTTGTAGCAGTTTCAGAAAAAGGAATATCACTGTGGTACTATTTGTGTGTGTCAATTGTAAATAATGGCGGCGCAGTGGTGCAGCAGTTAATGCTGTCACCTCACAGCAAGAGGTTCTCCGGTTCGATTCTCGGCTGGGGTGCCTTCTGTGTGGAGTTTGCATGTTCTCCCTGCATTCGCGTGGGTTTCCTCCGGGTACTCCGGTTTCCTCCCACATTGTAAAGACATGCTTCTGGAGCATTTTTCCTCGGGCCTCTGCTGAAAACAGGATCTGTGGGACCTAGTCGGACTTTCCCGGTCAACAAATGTTAAACAAAATAAAATCACATTGCCTTATATTGCGGTGTTTGGGTGTGTCAGTTTTAAATATATGTATATTGTGGTTTTGTACTGTACTCTGATCTGGTGTGTCACATTGATATTGCTAATTCTGTCTTAACAATGCATATGCATTGTGGTGATGAGTGTTTTCCTTGTTACCTCAGAGTCAATTCCTGTGTGATATTTACAAAAATTTCCACAATACATGCGTTATTCTTGATTTATAGGTGGTTATTACTCATGCAGTCCTGCAGAACATTGTGGAGTATTGGATTAATTGCCAACAAAACAGTAAATGGCTTGTTCATAGGATCATAGGTAAGTATTAGGTCAGCTGCTCATGTGGGCCATTTTAAGCCTAGCTAATTTCCCTCAAAGGTAAACATCAAATGCTGTACCTTGTGTCTGTGAGGTAAACATCTTAACTATTATACCAACACAACCCAAAAAAAGTTACATATTAGGCTCTGTCCTCACCAGTCTCCAAAAAATGGGAGACTATGTATGTACTAGGTTAGCTATCCTTGTAGGTCATTTTAAGTCTATCCAATTTCACTTTGAAAGGTGAGAATCAAAACCAGTATCTTGTGTCCGTGAGATAAGCATTGTAAGCATTATACCAATCCCATGACCATGCTATCAGCATATAAATTTAGATAAATTCAAATAGTGTAACCTTGGATAATGAAGTAACTCATCCACATGGCAGACTTTTATTCATGTTTGCTAATTGCCATACAATCCTACATCACATCATGATTTTGTTAGCTGTCTGATTAGGTGACTGGATGTATGAGTGGCATTCCATTGTATAACTCACACATAAACCTACTGACATTGAGATGTAAAGGTGGCCTAGATTGTGTTACATGTGTTGTGCTTACTGCCTAAGCATGTTGCATATAAATATGTAGTGATCATGAATATGTTGTGGTTCACTGTATGTTGTACTGTATTGCAGTACTGGGTACTGTACTATATTGGGTGCTGTACTGTAAGAAATACATTAATTATGGCAGCAAGCACATTATCAGTAGAGAAGAGTAAAATCTGTACACTTAAGAACTCTGTGACACAAGTCCAGCATATAAGACCATTTATCCTTGCTGCTGTAATAGGTAGGCTGTAGGATGTGCATCCTTTTTTGTTTAATTTATTGCTGCCACTGGTCTGTTGCTCAAGTATCGTGGTTTCCTGTTTAGGATTATGTGCATTGAGGGGGATTTGAATATTTGTATAAGGGGTACATCATGTCTACAAAGGGGACATAGCTCAAAATACTTCTACGTCACATCATACGTACCTCAGGACACAATATAGGTCTGTTCCTCCACAATAGGATAAGTCATCATTTCTGATGGCAACAGGTTACAACATTATATGCCATGCTTTTTTATGTAATAGTACAGAGTCTTGCACACAAGACAGCCCACCTATTAGCAGACAGAAAAGATACAGTGCACACCAGCTCCCAGTAGATTCAGACTCTGAGGTTCGGAGACGACAGTGCAATGATAATGATGACAGACCTAGACCATCAAGCATGGTTATTGCAGTAAACTGACACTGATAATTTCCACCACCTCCACCAGATGACCCAATCTGGGATGTCTTCGCCATTGTCTTCAAGAGAAATATACAGGGCATGATGGGAACTTTTTCGGGGCTTGTCACAAGCCATACATAACTCAGTCTAAGAAATCAACCATGAGATCATTTGTAATGTTTCACCTGATTCAGATGGTGCCTTAGGACTGTAAGTATATTCTATGTGTACTACTGATGTCATGTTGCTAGTATGGGTTTGCCATGCTTTGGGGGTCAATTGACTGTATAGTCACATATTTGTGCACATTGTTGCATATAGTAGTAATGCTTATCTCTATGAGTTCTGTGCAATACATTTCACATGTAACTCCTATGTAACTCCTAATGGTAGTTGTCTACTGAAGGATGCATTACCCTTCACAGTCTTAACATATGACCTGTTCTTTGACAGACTCTTACACTGCCTTCATCATCACTGGGAGTGTTTCATACATTCTGATACTTTTCCATTGACACCTACAAGAAGTTTGTATTATTAGCTTTGTGTGGCTCGATCTGTTTGGATGTATGTGTCCATATGGTCATGTTTGCTACATCTAAGTACAATGTCCATCAGTTTCTATCTATATCCAGGATGTTGTCATATAGAAAACATGCATTGCTGATGGAGTATGGCATACATGAGCCTTTCTTTGCAATGTTTGTGATACATTCCCATTTCTACCAGTCCTGCAGTAATAATATATGTACCTGAGGTGAGGATATAACTCTGTTGTATAATGTATTGTCCTGCTGATATTCAGTCTTTATGGACTATTATGCTCCGCCTAGTGTTGTACCAATGTTGTTGCACATTGTGTACCACATAGGCATGTGTCATCTGCATGTGTGACTATTGTACAGTATGCTCATGTAATGCTTTGCTTCAGACATGACTTTCATGATTATTTACTGTAAGCATGTTTCACAATGGTTGTGCATTATATGTGGGGTCTTAACATGACCTCTTTCCTTCCCACATAGATGTTTTTCCTATACAATACACATATACATAGCATAAGTGTAGGATGTTTTGATGTTTGGGTATACCTTTGTGTCGCAGTTGCATTAGTGCCTTGTGACAGAACTGCACTGTTGGGTCACTTCACCAGTCCAGATATAGATGACACTTTTGAGCAACATACATGTGTAATATGTTCAAACATGTAAAGCTTCTTCACATGTGTTACCTCACATGGACTGACATGAACTCATTAAGATTCAGTGTAGGTAGTCCTGATTTTGTGTTACTGTATATAAGTGATGAAGTCCATCATGTTGTGCTACAGTGCTGTGGCCAAGTATACCCACATCACCATGGACGGAATGTACCATTGTGTGGCATTGCTGAACATGAGATTGCAACATAGCAGGAGTGGGCATGTGGTGCACACTGCATGCATTACATATATTCTCATGGCAAACCTGTCCAATGTCATTGTTATCACAGGATTGTATCATTTCCTGAGCCTACACTGTAAAGTGTCTTCTGACCAGTAGTGCATTTGTTATGATCACTTTCCCATAACCAAGCCATTTATCCTACATAGTACAGGACAGTTACTTGGTTTGGTGACAGATAGCTGCCTCTTGAATGCATGGTTGGAGGTTCCAATCTGACTTCTGCTTCTGTGATCCTACATTTGTTTGTTTGGATCTGATTTGACTGGCTGATATTGACTTGTGTGTGCAGTGCTGACAGCAAAGGGCATGGTTACAGATATATGTGAGCGTTTTGTTGCCCTTTTTGTCTAATTATTGCTCCCTGTCATATACTGATCCTATTTACAAGGCTGTTACACAGTTTACAACATTACAGTGATGTTCTCTTGTGCATGGTGCATTAACTGTATTTTAGCATGATGGATCATGGGCATGGTCACAGATATATGTGAATGTTTTGTTGCCCTTTTTGGCCAGTTATTGCTCCCTGCTATATGCTGATCCTATTTGTAAGATTTTTCACACAGTTTACAACATTACAGTGATTTTGCTGTGTGCATTGGTGCATTAACTGTATTTTAGCATGGTGGATCATGCTTGGCCTGCATTCCTACCATGCTTGTTATCTTTATGTGACCCGCTTCTCTGCAATCTGTGTTTATATTTTCTATCTCCCATATCCTACCCAATTTGTATGGTACCTACCTTTGTGTTGTGCATCTTGTTATATATTGATTATTTATTTATTTATTTATCCTTTGTTAACTGGGTTAAGCCCACTAGGCTAATGGTCTCTTTTTAGAGGAGACCGGAGGTGTTATTTATACTACTAGGGAAAATTTGGCATCAGGGAACTTCCCTACTGTTTTCTGTAGGTGATATGATATCTTTTACATCCACCTGAGCTATCACCAACTCAAGCAGATTGGGCATCGATTTAACATCTCATCTGAAGGATGACATACTCAGGATTGCAGCACCCCCTATAAGCTGCACTGCAGTGTCAGCAATCAATCTACTTCGTGTGGGAATAGAACCAACAGCCTTTGGCAACAAAGGCAAATGTGCTACCTGTTGTACCACTGACACTTTCCCACCCTTTTCTCCTAGTCTATTTCCCAAGATTTCACCAATCGTTCTTTTCTCCTAAAAAAATCAAAATAGGACCTATTCCCACAAAAGAATACCCATGCCCCTTTGACCCTCCCTCTGGCTTTCCTATGTTTTCTTCTATCTTGTGTGCCCCACGTCTTTACCCTCACCCACCTTCTGCTGTCCTATCACCTTATTTTCTGGAGTGTGTGCCTTGTGTATTCCCTCCAAGTGTCCAGCATCCTGCTATATTTTTAAATATACATGTAAGCCACATCACCAAAACTATTTAAAATATATATTATTTTACTTGTATTTGTGGATTACAACAGAATGCACAGGATAATGGGGAATATGTACAGCCTACAAGGAATAATATTGCTGGTTGGTTACATTTTCTTAATTTATTGCAGCTATGCCATGCCAGGAAAGCCGCATCAGCAGAACACTATGGACACTTTGATGAACACATCTTATACTGTCCAGAGATTTTTCATATTTTCTTATGGATATTCTTGTTGTATGTGCATTTTCTACCAGATAGTTACAGTTTCACTAAACACAATAACTGTCATCAGCAGCTGCATTAAGCTGATAATTGTTTCTGTACTGCAGCCAATTTGCATGTTACCCAGGTTCTTGCATGATTTGTGCTGCAATCAGTACATTCTGTTGAGATCAACAAATCTTTTGGAATCCGGTCCAGCAACATGTTTTAAGTCTGATGTGTATGAAAAGAAATAACAGGTGAAAGAGGACATGGATTCAGCTAGTTGGCCTAAATTTTTGATATGTTTTGTAGATGAAAGATAAGATAGCCATACAATTTACTGAAACTAGATTCACTAACTCTTATTTCAACATACAAATTTCAGCAAAAAAAAGTCTTGTTCATCAAAGATTTTTTTTTTCACTTTTTTAGTGGAAAACATTTCCCAATGAAAATGGTCCAGTAAAAAAAGCATGAGGTTGTCTTGTTACAGCTACTACTTCCACTTCAATTTGCAGCAAAATACAGTTGAAAAATGCTTAAACTGTTGTGTCATTAGAAGACTTGGATATGAAAAGTGAACTAGACACCAGCAAACAATAGCATAGCACAAGAGATGGGAAAGCTCTAAACATTTTTTGACTTATAGCATTCTCCCATGTTTTCATGCCCACTGCATTATAGTCTTGTTACTAAAACTGACCATTTAAAGGCTGCAGGGTCTCTGCTCTATCCAGAGTCAAATGGTGACAAATTCTTCCAACCAGCTTTACTCACCCCACCTCCATCACTATCCCTTTAGACAGGAATCCTCTGGTGATGTTAAGCATCATGGTTTATATCCATAAATCACTCAGGTTAAATACACACTAAAAAAGCACATAAAGAGAAAAGTCTTTTCTATTTACTATTACTACTACTACTATTACTAATAATAATAATAATAATAATAATAACCATAATAATATAAATAAAAAATAGGGCCAACTACAACATGTAAACTCAGAAAAGTATTCTGTTTAAAACATTAATTGCGTTTTCTGGCATTTCAAAGAATCTCAATGTACCAGAGAAAGCATTGTAATGCTGGTGATGAACTGGGGCACAAGCTCTGATAAAAGAAAACATTTTGCTGCAGAAGGAAATGCCTTTGGCATATCCAAAGTGAAAAAATAAAGCAATGTCAAAAAGTAAAAGAAATAAAACTGGCTTAATCTCTTAAACTGAAGGTAGCAGTAACTTCCAAAATGAAGTTTAACATTTCAGGCTCCTTACTGCCGTGAAATAATCACTTGATCTATGCACTGTTAACATAGTTGAAGGGATTGTATTAATTTGCTAACATGTTACTTGATGTATGTTCCAACTTTTTAAATGTCATGAACTTACTGTGAATTACTTCACCTGGGCTATGGCTGAAAATGGCCAGTTTTGATCAGTGCACTATCTCAGTAAACAACTATAATTAACTAAATAAATACTTGCTTTTAGCTTTAAGTTAAATTAGTACTGGAAGACTTTACTGTTTCTACTGTTAAATTAATAAGGAGAATGCTAAGGTGTGCATATATGTGTGTGTGTGTGTGTGTGTGTGTGTGTGTGTGTGTGTGTGTGTGTGTGTGTGTGTGTGTGTGCGCGTGTGTGTGTGTGTGTGTGTGTCTGTGTGAAAATAGCCAAATACAACAATCAAAAAATGGAAACAAGACAATCCACTACAAAAATACCTTTCCAATTTATGCAGCACATTTATTTTTTTCTCAAGTGTGTTGTCTCAGAATGACAGTTTTCAATGGAGATTTGGAGGTTTTGGGGTTTTGTTTAGCACTGATTTGCATAATCTGATTTAAGGGATTATCCTGTATCTGCTAAGCAGGTTCTGTGCGCTGAAGCTAAAACTGCTTATCATCCATTGCTTTCTCAGTGCCCAGGAAAGAGACTGCACCTGCAGTGCCGGACAGAGCTCTTCTACGATCCTTAAACAAATTCAAGGGGAAAAAGGCAGCTTCGTGTATACATGGTTTTTAATTGATCCGTCTGGATTATTCTTGAGAAAACTGGGAATGAAAGCTGAGGCCTTTAGAGTTATCAGAGGAGGTCATCGATTTCTGAACAGGGCTAACATGTATCATTTCTCACTGTTTGCTATCTTAATGGCCTAAATTGTCAGCTTAAAGCCACAGAGTCATAAAATATGTACCTCAGTCTCTGTGATCTGACAGTAAGCTTTGAATATTGCCACCAAACAGTTCGGTTGAATGAGGAAAGTTTTTTTTTTTTTTGTCAGTAAATATATGTATGCCCTTGATATACATATAAAACATTCAATGTGATGAGAAATAAATATATTGAGTACTGATGCAGATTTATACATTTAATGGGGTCTAGAATCATATAATTTTTTGATATTGCTTTGATAAAGATACATTCACATATTGAATCCTTACTCCAGTTTCAAAGTGAGTTGACTTTTGCTGTCACCACCTGGGGGAAAGGAGATAATATACTTTCTAAAAAAAAAACAGTGGCACAATTGCTGTTTAGTTGAGAAGGCTACATCATTAAAAGTATATAGCTAGGGAAGCAGACAAATACCAGAGAAATGTACTTGTCCAGTCTGCCTCCTATGGACATGAGGTCATGTCGGTCAGTGCCATACCTCTGGGGCACACAGCTCATTTTATGGATCACATTTTAATGCCAGTCAGAACTTAATTCTGAGTTATATCCCATGACTGTAAACACAAACAAGGATCAGTGCACCTGTTTAATTAGCAGATAAATACTTGTGTAAATTTAGATGTTTTTCAGGGTTTTCAGTATATTTCCTGCTGTAGATAAGAGCTCTTAATATTTAGCCTAATTTAGCAGTTCTGCACAAATGGCATTTACAGACATTAAGAGGTTATTTCATAACTATTTGCTTCATTGTAGCTATATGTATTGTTTCAGTATGACATATTTTTAGTAATCAATTGAAATGTCAGGATCTGCTACAAAGAGTCCTGAAATGTGGAAACTGAATGGATGAAAGACTGGACTTACTCATACTAGAGAGGGTCATCTCCCTTTTCCTCGAGGCATGGTGATCGTGGAGTTGATATATATAAGTTCAAAGGTGAGGGGGCTTGTTCCCCACATCAGATTGGGGGTACAGGGAGGCCCCCTGCAAAAAAGAAGTTCAAAGAAGAAGAAGAGTGATGTTTGAGATTTGCTCTTCTCCTGGATTTTTAGTCTTTTTTTTTCAGCTTGTCATTTCAAGTGTTGACATTTCATTTAGGAGCCCATATTTTTATCCATCCATGACTTGCAGGAAGGATTAGGACTGTTCACTAGTAATTTGCCCAAATGAGAAAACTTAAAACACTATATCACTGTAAGCCTTTTCCCAGTATTCCTGGGCTATTCACTTTTCTCCACTGTTGTGCAACCATAGAGATGTTATATATAAGTTCCAGGCTAAAGGGTGTCTCCCTCCACATGGGAGGTGCAAGAGATTTTGCCCCTTTTAAGAATATCTTGTTAAGTTATAGGTTTATACTAGGCTATCTGCCCTAAGGCATTTATAAGCCTAGCCCAAATTTTTGTGGCTTACGCCACCCCTTATATGAAAAAATACTTTTGTTTATTAAAGTTGTTTTCAGTTACATTTTTTCATGCTTTTATGCATCAGACAAATGCCATTCAACTGGTCATCACAAATCTCACTTGTATACAGTTATTAAACAAGGACTAGGAGAGACCTAACATAAATATAGCCTAGGAACCCTGTGAAAAAGTAATAAATAGACTACCCGCAGTGGTGCAGATTTGAAGACATCTGCTGCATTGAGACATGTTATAAATGCCCCACTTTTAAAACCAAATGTGTTAAGCTAAAGTTTAACACTACTCAGAGACCTTGGCTTCCAACAGATGTCAACACTGAATAGATCACCCTGGCTGAAAAAATTACATGCATAACTAGCCTGACTGGCAGTAATTTTAGTTGGGATATGGATGGGAAGCCTTTGAGGTAGATGAAGAGATATAAAAGACCCACAAATATAAATGTACTTAATAAGATATAGTGTTCCTAAATGTACATTACAAAGCAAGAGTTATTTTATTGCTGTTTTTTTTTTCTCTCTGGCACTATTTTCTGTGACTCTGTGGCAGATTTATATCCCTAGATTAAGTATAACATCCCCTCTCAGCCATACAAGCTGAATATGACTTCACAAATGTATGGAATTCAGTTTGTGTTACATGACAGCTTAATGGGATATGGCCCCAAACACAGTGGGCAATAAAACATGAACAAATGCAAATACAACTTAGAAAGGAGTATTTTAGAAGACTAAAATGAATACTGAAACAGCGTTGACATCTAAGAAGAAAGTCCAAGCTATAAACTAATTTGCTTTTCCTGTCCTAACTTACAGTTTTGGAGTGATAGTGATTGACTGGCCCCAAAGGGTGTTGGATAGGTTGGACAGAAAAACAAGAAGGATGCTTCATGCTCATCAAATGAGTTATAAAATTCAGTGCATACAAAGACTATATATTTCCTGTTCTGGAGATGACATGGGCCTCCTTGAAATTGGTTACAAGTATAGATCTGCAATCGTGGGATTGCATATGTATCTGCTGACCTCACAAGACCCAAACGCACTGAAAGTTTTGAAACATGAGGAGAATAACTCTAAGGTGACTTCCCTGCTTAGTTTACCAGAAACATATTGGCATCAAGCATGAATGGAAATCAAACCAGAAGTAAATAAAAATCAGGCAGCAACTGAATGTGCCAAAAAAAAAAAAAGAAAGAATATAAGGTGAAGGATCAGATGCGAAGGCAAGAAATGTGGAAAATGCATAAATATAGATGCAAATATAAAAAGCTCTTGGAACAACTTTATGTTGATCAAGATCAAATGTAGGAATGGTTAAGGAGAGGGGAATTTAAACCAAAAGACGAAAGGTTAATATTGGCAGTTTAAGACAGTGAATGGCATGCACGTTGGTTTACAAAGTCCACTGAACATGTGGGAGAAACAGACAAATGCAGATTTTGTAAAACAGAATTGGAAACAGTTACACATCTTGTTGCTGGCTGTGATATACTAATGGCAGAAGAACTGTATACTGAAAGGCATAATAATGTGGCAAGACTGTTGCTTTGAGGATTGTATAAGCATTATAATATTGAAGCATAGCTTTCAAAATCTTAATGCAAAAATTCTGGACAAAACCAAAAATAATGGTGGGACAAAGCCCCAAAAATAGGGACAAATTTTAAATATTGCTCTTATAAACTTAGAAAGCCATTAGAATAAAAGATCTTGTGTTACCATGCATTTTATGCAGGATACAATGTCTGAAACTCAAATGCCTGTCATTATTTAATGAATTTAATCCCCAATGATTTGCCACAAAAATTCAGTAAACCACAAATTTTATGAGGAATAAACCAAAAATATAATGCAAAAATCTGGACATTCTGCAAAAATCTGCACAGTGGGGAGGTATGTATTGAAGTAGATGAAAAACACTGGAAACATGAACCACAAAGCATCATAGAAAATGATGAAGTTTATATTACATGGGATCAACCATTACCAACAGTTCAAAAAAAATATGCAAAAAAAAAACAGATAAAGCAGCCGATAGCCTTGTACCAACCTGTGAACCTAAGACAAAAGTAGCATTTATTATTAAAATTGCTACATCCAGTGACTACAGTGTCTTATGTACAGAGAGACACAAAGTCATGAATACCAGGATTTGCAAGCAGAAACGAGGGCAGTGTGGAAGGATACCCAGAGAATTCCAGTAGTAGTAGGAGTAACAGGTCTTATAAAAAAGAATTTACAATCATACTTAGATATGTTACCGATACATGTTAACACCATATGAATTGCAGAGTGATTCATTTCTTGGCACATTGCAGGTGCTGCAAAGAGCACTTCTACCTAACATCAAAGACTGAAACAATACTAATTTCATGAGCTTAAATCATACTTTGACTTAGGAATGGGGTCCATTCTTGTCATGGTATTAGAAACTGAAAAGACTTGAAGAAATTAAACAAAGGAATTCAAATTTTGCCCCTTGTGACCATCACAATTGAAGAAAGTTTTTGCTTGTAGTTGTTTTTGGTCTGATTTTCCCTGTGGGATTTTGGACATGAATATCCATGACCCTCTTTGTACATCAGCCACTCTTGTTTGTGGAGTTATGGACAGTACTACAAAGCTATTTGCTGCTTTCTACCCAGGATAGAAACCATACCCCACAGGTATTTGATTTAAAAAGTTGCACCAACCTAACTGCAGTTTATTACTGTTTTCATATACATATACATTTTTCCATGAATAATTGCTTAGGTAGTTTACTGTTTTAAAACACTGCACCATGTGATTTGAATGAAATCACAAGCATGCCACAAAAGGGAGATACTCTATGACTATGCTTGTTTGCACTTCCAAAGCATAAAGTTTTCTTTCTTATACCATTTTTTTACATTTGGAAACTTTAACCTTACAGTAATTCTCTTCTGTTCACTTCTCAGCTATGTTTCTATTCAGTAAAAGTTTAAGTAATTTTAATTGTTGTTTATTGACATAAAAATATTTGAATACCATATTATTATTGTTTATTAAATTTGTTTTGTGTAAATAGATATATGGATAATTTTTAAGGAATTACTACTAGATTTTTTTTTTATTTATTTGATCATTGGTGATGAGACTCTTTAAAAGATGTTGAGGCAAGAGTGAATAAACAATGGAGAAGTCAGATTTATAATCAAAGAGATAGTGGTAGAGATAAATCTGTAAAAATTCCATTTATTCTTATAGGAAATTGATGGAAAGCATTATAAATGAACTAAGGAGATGGAAAGCATTATAACATTGTACCCGTATAATGTTAGCATTATAACATTGTACTGTATAATGTTTAAATGAACTTAAGGAGATGGAAAGCATTATAACATTGTACCGTATAATGTTTAAATGAACTTAAGGAGATGGAAAGCATTATAACATTGTACCGTATAATGTTTAAATGAACTAGTTGCTTCTTGATGAGATGGAAAGCATTATAACATTGTACCATATAATGTTTAAATGAACAAGTTGTTTCTTGATGAGATGGAAAGCATTATAACATTGTACCGTATAATGTTTAAATGAACTTAAGGAGATGGAAAGCATTATAACATTGTACCGTATAATGTTTAAATGAACTAGTTGCTTCCTGATGAGATTATTTTACTACTGGATTGGCACAGAGTTTTGGCAGTGGTCTGTTAAATTAGTTGAAGCCGGACCACTAAGCAATATTTCTGTAGGTAAAGTGTGCAGAATGGTGTTCAAAGATCCCCTTCTTTAAATTCTAGTGTAAATGTGATCCTGCATTTGTGTGGACTTTTTTTCTCCCAAGATACAGCGATAGTGGAGTTAATTATATAATGCAGCTGGGCTGTGGGAAGCCTGTGGGTACGTTCTCAGAGACAGTATATTCTTCTTCATATTCCCAAACCAACACTTTGATTTAGTATGTTCATTGGATTCTCATTGTGTGCATGACATTGTGACAAAATGACCCAAACCCTGAGGCAAAAGAGCTGTTGCAAGTAGCAGATAGAATGAGGAATGCCATTTGGGAAATAAGGGAGTATTTGGATATTTATTTATGTATTTATTTGCTATTTGTTTACCAGGTAAGAGGACCGTTCTATTGACCCTTTTCATCCAGGACTCGAGCTGAAAGAGAAGTAAACACATCATGGTCTTTCAATCAACAATATTGTATACAAAATGAGTGCAAAGCAAAATTCAGGGCATAATGGCAAAACTGAATGCCAATAGTGTAAGATTAAAAGATCTAGTCAGGCTGCTCTGAAAAATAAATACTTACAAAATGCAAGCTAAGATGCGCATAAAATACAGTGCAGTTGTGCATATAATGTATAAACTCATAAATGCATCTGAAATACGTGTAAAAGATGATACATTAAGATGCTGAGAAAAGTTTCTTAAATGTATTATTCATAATATGAGATGATGTTATTTAAACGTTGTCATGGCAGTAGTTGCAAGTGAATTCAGTACAGAGATGCTCTTTAAATGAATCTTTGAAGCTTTTAATGTTTCTAGATTTTTGCTGCCTGTAGGCAGATGGTTTCAGGTAGCAGTTCCCAGTCTAGAGAAGGCTCTTTCACCTACTGCAGTTTTAAAAGGAGGGTGTACTAGAGAAAAATTGTTATCCTGTGTACTTGCGTTCATAAGGGTTGTCTTGTAAGGGTAGATTCGCTCTTAAACAGGAGCAATGACCATGTTATAGCACCTTGTAAATTAGAGTGCTTAGGAGAAACGTTGCCCTATCAGGCACTGAAAGCCATTTGGATTTTTTTTTATCAAACTACAGTGGTGTATCTCGGGGTCTGCTAATAGAATGAATCTACAGATTTTATTCTCAGTAGTCGGTATTCTGTGAGTATTGTGGGGTGAATGCATAATGAGAAAAGGGAAGCCATTTTCAAGTCTGGGTATTAAAATATTTTTAGTAATGGCCCTGCAATTTTAATGAAGTAAGGACTTTATTATTTACAAAATCTATATGTGTGGTAAAGGAAAGGGTAGGACTGAGTATTATGTCTAGATACCTCTGTTCAGTGACATTGAGTATTATGTTCCTGTTAAGATTTGTTAAGAGAATGGGAAGAACAGCAGGTAATTTCTTGGCTGCGGAAAAGCCCATGACATTGTTTTTCTTGGGGTTAATTAGTATTTTGTTAGTAGTGGGCCAGGTGCATAACTGTGTGAAACTGTCCTGTATCTTGGTTTTCAGATCACAGTGGCCAGTACTGGACTGCAGGAGTAGCATATCATCTGAATACATTATTTATTTAAGATTTGGTAATTCTAGGGGGCGATCATTAACAGAGAGAGAGAGAGAGAGACAAGAAGTGAAGAGAAGAGAAGAGAATCTCACGCAGACCCAGTGGTAGACTTGCACTGAGTTTATCAGTAGTAGAGAATGAGACATTGCTATGGTTTTGGAAGGTTCTGTCTTTAGACAGCTGCAAAACCAGCAAACAGTGTTATCTCTAAAGTTGAGTCTTTTGAGTTTGTTGAGAAAAATGCATTGTTGACAATTTCAAAAGCATTTGTCATGTCAATAAAGAGACTTGCGGTAATAAGCCTCTTATCCATGTTACAGTAAATAGTATCAGTGGTCATTATAGGGCAATAATGGGACTGAAGGTATTGCGAAAGCCATGCTGTGCAAAACGTAACAGGCCATAGCTGTTAATGTATTTAAGTAGGTGCTTGTGGAAAGGTTTTCCAAATATTTTGGTAATAAGACACAGGGTAGAAATAGGTCTATAATCCATCAACCCATTTGTAGAAGTCACAGTTGGTAGAGGGTTATAACTGCATGCTTGAATGCTGTTAGGGTAGTGCCTGAGGTGAAATAGAGATAAAAGGGTTATAGATATGAGTAAAGAGTTTAGTGATTTTTTTTCAGCTGTAAGCTTTAGGAAGGTGGAATGAAAATTGCTGGATTTATATCCTGAATTGTTGAGTTTCAGAAGTGGGGACTGGGTCACTTTTACTGAAATTTCAGAGAAGTTAAATATTGCAGCATAAGAGACTAGAGGATATAGATTGGGGGATGAAGTTTCTTGTTCTTTGTTAGTGGGGAGGGGGTAGTAAATTGTTGAAAAGGCTTTAGTTATGTCAGTTATGGCTGACTGCAAAAAGTAAGCATAGTTATTAGCAAAGGTGGATTGATTCAATCTTATTGTTTCATTTTTGATAGCTGAAGACTTATTTAATGTCCCTGTTAAGCATTTTATTTCTTTCTAAACCTGTTTGGGTCTAGACCAGTTTGCTTCCTGTTTCTGTCTAAGGTATAGGGTTTTTGCTCTATTTGTATCTTTCCTTAAACTCAGTAAAGTTTGGTGTAGCTCTGTGTTGTGGTTCATTTTCCACTTCTTGCAGGTTGAATCTCTCTCCGGGATTCACAAATGGCTGATTTCCATGCAGGAACAGTGTAGGAGCTCTTGCATGGAAAATGGCTGCCGAGCAATCCAGGAAAGTGATGTTCTCACGTGCACAAGCAGCCCTACACTGTGCAAATCACCTCATTTTCTGGTAAAAAACATGCAGATGAGGTGATTTTGTGATTCACAAAGATGGCCAGACTCCATGCAGGAACCATGCCAGAGCAGAAATGTATTCAGTTAGTAACTGAATACATTTCTGCATCTGAACAAATTGAGGCAGGGCAGCTCTTGGAAAGCATGTATTACAGTCAAACACACATGCCAATGGCCAAATATAAGGCTATTGGCATTAATAACAGTTTATTTATTTTTTTTAATTAAAAGTTTTTTTTGGCCAATCACAGTTGTTTAAGCTTAGGGCAGAGGCGTGCAAATGGGATCGTGCCAAAAAAAAATGAGAAAAGTCAATTTTAAGATAATTCAGCATTTTGCCATTATAGTCAATCACATGCAGAATGTAAACAATACCAGGGAGCACTGGTCGTCAAGGGGAAAGGGTCCATTTAAGTGCAGCAACTAATGACTTACACACTGGAGTATGCAAATGAGGGGAGCTATACTGAATCACAGGTTTCCTCAAAGTGTCAGCTTGTACCTAACCGTGTAGGTGCAGCAATACAACAGTGCAAGTATAAGAGTTGAATGACTTCATAAGGGGTGTGTCATGCTTGCTGTAAGCACATTGGAGCTCTGTGGCCCGTGTTTGCCCTTAGATAAGCACAGCTAAGGAAGGGGGTGTTTCAGATGTGCCTGAGCACTGGGAATATAGACTAAACAGGTGTACGTGCCGCGCACAGGGATTTAAACAAAGCAAAAAAAAAAAAAAGAAAAGAAAAAAGAGGAAATGGCAGCACTGTTTACATTTGAGCACTGGGTATGCACAACACACCTCGGGGCTTAAATAGAGAGGAACTGGGAAGGGGAAACAGCAGTAGGAAGGCAATCAAGGAGAAAAGCATAGCTGGCAGGTGGAATGTATCAGAATCAGCCAATTGCACATGCAGCAGCCCAGCACACTAATATAAACTTTGCAAATACTCTGCAGATTGTTTTTTCCCACAAATTCTACACCACTGGTGTACACAGATGGGGGATTTTTAACTGGCAAAACTAACTAAAAATGTTACAGGCTGCTGCTGCTTTACTCCATCAATATGTGCTAGAGACTGAGGGTGGTGCGGAGGAGAGTGCTGACAACTAAACCACAGTGAGGAGGAGGAGAAGAGTGTACAGACCCAGGGTAACCTACCAGGAGCTACATGAGCTGGAGATAGTAGAGCACTATAGGGTGGACAGGGACATTCTACAGCAAATCGTCAAGCTGTGCAGGCCACACCTTACACATAGAACTTATAGAGGGGAACTCATCCCAGTGGATACCAAGGTATGTCTAGGCTTAAAAATACTAGCCCCAGGTCCCTTCAGACCTCCCAACCATCCCGAATTACTCAGTTTTTACCGAGTTTTGGGGTCCCAATGAAGGGGTGCCACGATTCTCGAGTGGCACCCCTTCATTCCGATTTTTTAAACTATTTTATTTAGATTCTGCAATTTTGGAGCTGACGTCATCACGTGCGCCATGACGTCCACTCCGTCAGCCTGTCGGAATTAAGCTCAGCCGCACATGTTGTCTGTTTGAATACTCGCGCATGTCTGTATGTTTGAATACTCGGTTTGTCCGAGCTGCTTTCATTTTAATGCTGTGCGTGTTGCCCTGTTTGAATATTTGGTTCATCTGGGGCAGATTTAAAGCCGTTCATACTTGGAGTGGAGTTATCTACATCTGCTGAGTGAGTGAATACTATATCTGCTTCTGCCATGCCATTTAGCTGCTTGGGGACTGCTAGTGCTATGCCGTTTAACAGGTGATTAGGATTCCATTGCAGTTCTGAGGATTGCTGAGAGGTACTGCAGTTCTTTCTCTTAGCGTGTGTGTGTGTGTGTGTGTGTGTGTGTGTGTGTGTGTGTGTGTGTGTGTGTGTGTGTGTGTGTGTGAATTCAACAGAACACTGCACCATAATATATGTGAATTGAAGAGTACACACTGCAGAGGTATCTGCATGCGTGTGCTCACACGTGCCTTTGTTTTTGTGTGACTAATCATAAAAAGAAACTGTTAATTTTTCATTTTTGTTCAGTGCAATGTTGGGGATTGGTGATTTGCATAGGTTTCAGGTTAGGGGAGCTTTTTGGTCAGAGAAGGCCGGTTTTGGCATATTTATTTCAAGGTTTTGTAGCTTGGGAAGCTGTTTGTTTGGGATTAGCGTTCACTGAAAATAATTGCATCTTTAGTCCATCAGTGTTCTGAAAGTCAATAAATAAGGTTTGACACTGGAACATAGACAACATAATGCACATGCTGTGAGTGTCCCAACACTCTTCTAGCCATCAGTACAAATTAAAAGACTATAGGAAAAAATGGAGCTGTAAAAGTGAAACTGTGGATGCAACACTGCTTGCAGGTATGAAGGTCCCATGTTTGATACTAGTGCTGGTTCTTGGCTGAATGAACTTAAACAGACCACCAAGGTTTGACATTGTAACAGTAGACAGCACCATCCATTTATAACAGACTTTATGAGAGCTGGAGAAATAATCTCAGTGAATTCCACAGGCATAAGATTCAGGAATTCCACGAGACTGGTTATATGAAGTGCCCATATTAACACTGTGATTGGGAGAGACTATCTATGGAGCTAAGAAGATCTTTATTAAAGCAAGTGAAGTAAAAAATAATAAAGCAGAATGAAGCATATTCAGATTTTTTTACTTGCAGAAGTTGACAGCCTGTGAAGTAAAATCAAGAATAAATAGTGCCTAGGGCTATTTTAGTGTGCAACAATGGAAATTCCCAATGTTTTAAAATAAGTGCTGCAGAAAGGAATAATTCCATGAAAAAAGAAGCACATAATGACATAAAAAGAACCTAGCTGGGTCATTAGTGAAGCATGGACGTTGTGTGTGAATGGAATTATTCACTGTACTACAGTGCAGCATGTTTTAGCGTGCTGAATCTATTTGACAAAGAGAACAACTGGCTCGATAAGTGAGTCATTTTCCTTCAGTGAATACTGTAAGAAAGCTGCAGTAAACTCATTCTTATGAGAGCCTTGTTTCTTCTGATTCAGCTTCTGTGCTCAGGCCAACTGCCAATATTTGTAAGTAATGAAGAACAACATGTAAAGTACAGTTATATCTGATATGGCAACATAACTTAGCAGAAATGGATTCAAGGGTCTAACTCCTTGTAGGTAACACCCCCCCCCACAATGTAGAGGGAGGACAAGAACAGAAACTAAGTAGCAAGCAAGTGTATATTGCACTGAATACTGAATGGAAAGAATTAGGTGCGTAACAGTAATACAAGAGTAAAGATACAAAGTTAGAGTAAATGTTTTGTATCGTTCTGCAGTCTGTTGAGAACAAAGTGATGCAAAATTCAGCCATGATTGTTTGACAAATTCTGGACTTTCTTTCGTTTTATGCCTCTTTTTCATCACTCTCCAGTTATGGTAGTCTGCAACTTGTACTTATTTGATTTTTTGAATGTGGAAGGTAAGCTGGTACAAGGATTCTGTCAGCCACAACCTGAGACACAGGGTAGGGGCTATTACAAATTGTATATATTTACACCTAAGATGTGCTATAATACAAAGTTTGCAGGATATTAAATAAGGCAACATTTTACACAGTATAGTCAGTTTACAGTCATTGTAGAAGTAAAGAAGTATGCACACATTAGTGTTTATGGTAAATGGGGTGAAATAGCCAGGTAATCGGACATTGGAATGGCTGCAAGGGGACTGTGGTGCTGTATTTTGGTTGTCTGTTCTTCAGTTTGCATTTGAAAGTTGGTATCCCACAACTCCATTGGAATGGGTGGGGTTATGTAATTATGCATGCAATTTTTATGTTAATCAGCGTACAGATTTGTACCTATTTTTCATGGGCCTTGTCCAGTTTTTGATGTTTCCAGGTTGAGAGGTATGGGTCCCTTCCAAAGACCAACTGGGGATATCATGGGGGTCTCACAGGCATCAGCCTCCAGGGTACTCCACCAGTTCCTGGATGCCATGATACAACATGCCAGTGACCACATATATTTCCTCACTATCCGTGAGGCGCTGATCATACGTATGAGTCTCTTCCACCATATAGCAGAATATCCTGAGGTAGTCGGTGCTATAGACTGCACACACATCCACATCAAAGCACCACCCAGTGAGCGGGGCAGGGTCTACATAAACCACAAGGGCTTCCCATCCATCAACTGCCAGGTCATGTGCGATGCCCAGGGCATTATCATGAGTTTGTGTGCTGGCAGCCCTGTAAGCTATCATGACTCCCACATCTGGCATTGCTCACAGCTGTATCAGGTGTCTGCCGGGGGGGGGACCTCCCATATGGCCATCTAGTGGAGATGCTGTCTATGCACTGGAGCCATGGCTGATGACACCCATCAGAAATGCGCACACACCTGAACAAGAACACCATAATGAGGCACATGCACAGACCAGGATCATTGTAGAGCGTGTGTTTGGGATGCTTAAGTCACGGTTCCGATGCCTTGACATATCCTGTAGAGCCTTGCAGTACTCTCCAGCTACATGTACACAAATGTTCATAGTATGTGCCATGCTACACAGTATGATTCTGGGGAAACAGCTGAAGCAGGAACAGCACGGGGCAGGGCCACACAGCCCCCCACCATTGCCAAGGCCAGCACAGGCAGAGGCACTTAGAGGAATAACATCCTGAGCCTGCCCCTGTAGTCTGAAGGAGGCGTGCACAGTATGCCCAGGCCTTGGCAAAGGGGCAACACATAGCACACACACTGACACTGTAGGGACCCAAGGACTGATACCTCTCTCTGACTCACACATACAGTAAAAGGGATGCCAAACATGACACTACCTGAGCTTTCCCATGTACAGGGAGTGTACTAGGTGCATCCAACATAGTCAGCCCTCCAGCACATATGTCAGAATATCTATGCTACAACCAAACATGTCACACAAACAGCACAGACAGCAATAGATACAGTATTCTCTGAATGTTAAGCCCATTGTGTCTCCATATTGGCAACCTATCTACAGATATCCTGCAGAAACAGTTTGATAGGTGTAGGTGCAGCACACAAAACCCTGAACTGGAGTCCGACCCTCCCTGGAATGGATGCACACCCACAATATAGAAGGTCATACTGGGCATGCTCCTACACTTAGAGAAATGAAGCCCATGTCTCAAAACACAGTGGACTACAGATATCGGTTATTTACAGCTGTCTGTGCACACATACCAAA
Source organism: Protopterus annectens (assembly GCF_019279795.1). Taxonomy (NCBI): domain Eukaryota; kingdom Metazoa; phylum Chordata; order Ceratodontiformes; family Protopteridae; genus Protopterus; species Protopterus annectens. The sequence goes on along the minus strand of NC_056728.1, from coordinate 732,315,839 downwards.
TTGTACACCATTGATACTTCACACACACACATTGGATAGGAATACACACACATATCTAAGGCCAACATAATATAATATGTCAAACATGCACACACAGAGACGTGGGGATGAGAAAGACAGACAGCGACAGAGAGAATCCCATTATGATGCCTGTCCCACCGGCTACACATCACATTAGCCTGTATCACATGACATGCTCATGTCATTCACTGTAGAAATACCTTTTGTTAGCCCTCAGCCTTATAGTGTCAGTAGTGCTTGTGATAACTCTACAACACTACAGTACAAATGGGTATCCATGTAGCAGTTATAATCTCAGTCTTGCAAATGTAAAGTTGTGTTTGAGTGTGTGTGTGTGTGTGTGTGTGTGTGTGTGTGTGTGTTTCTAGATGAATGTGGCTGAGGACATTCACACTTGCTAAACCTCCCTTACCCCTCCTTCAGCACTGCTGCTGATGTCACTAACCTTCAAAGATACATTTGGACAGGTCTCCAGCATATAAGCTCCATGGTGCTTGCAATAACTGCATAATACTGTAGTGCAGCAAACTAGTTAGGGAGGAGTTTAATCCTGATCTTGGCAACTGTGTAAATGTGAGTCTTTGTGTGAGAGAGTGTGTGTATCCTTGTAGTGACCTGATTTTGTGGTCATTCACACTTACAACACTTCTGTTACCCCTCCTTTAGCACAGTTGCTGATGTCACTCACCTTCAAAGATACCTTTGGACAGCTCTTCAACATATAAGCTCTGTGGCGCTTACAATAACTGTGTAATACTATAATGTAACAAACTAGTTAGGTAGGAGTTCCGATCCTGGCAACTGTATAAATGTGAGAGACTGTGTGTCTACTTGTAGAGACCTGATTTTGTGGTTATTCATACTTACACTTTCCTTACCCAACACTGCTGCTGATATCAATCACTTTCAAAGATACCTTTGCACAGCTCTCCAACATGTAAGCTCCATAGCATGCACGACAAATGCAAAACAATGTAGTAGCAATAACTGCATAGGTAGGGGATTGAATGTCATCCCTGGAAAGTGTTTGTGTGTGTCCATATGTATGTCTGTACCTCAATGATTTTGGCCCCATTTATACCAAGTACACATCTCAGTGCCTGACTTTAGCAGTCCTTCAGATATCACCCACCTTAGAAGTACCTGCTGGCAACCCTAAACCACGTAAGGACAGTGGTGCATGTGGTAAATGCATAACATAATAGTCTAAAAAGATAGGTAGATAGAGGTTTGAACTTTACCCCTGGCAAATGTGAATGTGTGTGCAGTGTAAAATATTTTTTGGAATCTCTCACCCACTACATCACCCAATACCAGTATTTACAAGGGCTGGTGATGTTCCTTTTCTTAGAAGTACCTTGGGACAACATCCATCCTGCAAGCTCTGTGTTGCATGCAATAAATGTGCTACAATGTAGTAGCAAAACATAGTTAGGGGTTTGAAACTCAGTACTGGCAAGTGTGTGTGTCTGTCATCAGTATCCTGTGTGGGGGTCAGTGTGGTTGCGCAATAACAGGATCCATTGGGGGGGGGTGTTTTGCTAAATTATTATGTTGAGGACCTAGTATATGTCACAATGTCCACATTGCAAGGTGAACAGTTATCAAACACCATAAAGGTTGGTGTAGACAATCCACAGCCCTAAATGTCTAGTGCCATGTGCAATGACTATGTGATAGTATGGATTAGTGAACAATATAGGCAACCCTTCTAATACTGTTCCATCCCCTCAGTAGCCCAATCAATGTGTACAGTGGCCCTTTTGCCATGTTCCCCACTGGAAGCCTGCAACAACTGTAGAGTCTGCAAACATAACCCACAAAGGGAATATCATTCCTTATACACATGCCCTTTATGGACAGACACCACTAACTCCACTAAATACCCATATCATACTGCCAATGTAGGTGTAATCACTACCAGAGTTACATAGCCAGGTCTCCCCAAATTAGGTCAGGAATGCTACATCAGAAGATACCAATCTGAACACACAACATGCCCCAGAGACCTCAAGCACACTTCCACATGTCAAAGAACATGCATGTGGGACATGTACATAACCCAGACACTGTTCATGTTATGGAATATAGATCACATACATTGGAAGCAGTGCACATGACTGGCCACCCACAATATAAATCTGGATGAGTGGATGGGGAATACAATACCCACCCCTGGGGACCACTCCAGTGACTATACTCCTGAGCCACACTGGGGACTGTTGTCATCTGGCCTGATCCAAGGTTATTCCCTTGAGCTAGCCTTGTAGAGCCTTCAGGCCCATTCACCTACTACACACCTATGAAGCAATGAACCTATGAATATCAGTGCTGGCAGGTGTGTGTGTGTGTGTGTGTGTGTGTGTGTGTGTGTGTGTGTGTGTGTGTGTGTGTGTGTGTGTGTGTGTGTGTGTGTGTATGTGTGTGTATAGTAACCCCAGTGTGTTTGGTTGATGAATATCCCCTGTGGCTGTGGTTATTAGCAATCGGAGGTGTGTCCAAACTAGAACATGTACCATTCTCCATTCTACAACAGATGTTTTACATCAACATATACCTACCTACAACCCTCAGCCCTATAATCTGTGAGGCATATGCAATCACTGTGTTACAGACTGGAGATTACTGTGCACATACTGTACCCTGCCTATGACATGGTGGATGTGTCACCACACTGCCACAGGCTATGGCAGTGTCACCACACTGCCATAGCCTGTGGTCTTGCTGTAGTGCCACATCCTGGTGTGAGAACACGTTCACTCAGCACTTCACTTGTGGGGGGAGAGAGGGGTAAAATTGGCACTGAATCTGTTGCCAACACTGTGGCCAATATCTGTTGTCTCAGGATAGGTATTAGCTTTGTGCAGTAACCCGCAGGACTTGTGTTTAATGCAGTGGAGGTTGTTGATGTAAGTATCAAAGGCTGTTGTGACTGTCGTCAGTGTCTGTTGCATCTCTGCTGCCACAGATGCCTATTGGGGATTCCATGAGGGATCCAAAGTTGTGTTTAAGGCTAATAAGGGAGTTCAACAGTCATGGGATACCACCTTTCCCTGCAACAGTGTCCTCCTTCTGAGGTACACTTTAGTAATGCCAGGGGACCATCATATTTTCTCCTAGTGTTTGGAGGACAGTGTCTGGGTTCTGTTGGCTCTGGCTAGTACTATGCATTCATGTACCAGTTTGTACAGTGCCTATGTGTATGATTCCACAGTCATGCAGACATCCACCCCTGTTTTCATGGCTGCAAAGTCAGCTTTGGAGAGGTTTTGCCAGGTGGTTATCTTTGTGGGGGTGTGGCTGACATGTTGAGTTCCATGTTGATTACAACCTGTGTGAATCTCACCATGCAGGGATTGACATCTGGGGATGAGCAACAGTCCCATATTTAAGTGGTTAACACAGGTCAATGTTGTTGCATCCTCTACCAGGGGTCAGTATGAGCTGGTGTAAGACAATGGAAATGATGAATCCAAGAAGTGTTGGGCCACTGTACTGGCACTTGGCTACATTCCCCAGGTGATGGAGGGGTATTTGAAGACTCGTACTACATCAGTGTTGCGTTGGACCATCAGAGATGGCAGGGTGTTGAGAAATGTGCATTGACAGTCTAGGGACATAGATGTGGAGCCGTATCAGGCTATGGTCTGGATTGCACTATTACCCCAAGGCAGTTGTACCAGAAGTATCTCCAATGCATAATGATGGGATACTAGTCTGGAGGTGTTCCTATCCATAATGAATATGGAGACAACACCACTTGTGGAGGTGTGGTGTGGTCCATGTTTGGGGGCTGACAGCTGTGGAATACACCATAGCCTAATACTGCAGGTCTACTGTCTGCTGCTGTGAACCACCTCTCCATTACAACAGACATGTGTCCTCCACTCCAACGATTGCTATGAGTGACTAGATCCTGACAGTTAGATGTCCACTGTTGAGCAGCATGACCCTTAGACTGCATACATGTGTAGCTGTTATGGTGGTAAAACATTAGGAACACTGCCTAATAAGGCATCATAGGGGTGGCAAGACACTTAGCCAGTACCTGGCAACCCAGCAGTGACAGATGTAGGACATCCATGGCAAGTCATTGGGTTCTGTCAGTCATGCCATCCCAAGCAGAGAGGTTCTAGATCCACAGAGAATGACACATAACACGTATGCCAATCTTGCAGTCAACCACCTGTTGATAGTACCTTAGCATCATTCTGGGTGACAGCAGTACACTGTCCAGGGCTACTGTCATACCTGCCTGGACCACATAATCAAAGAGTTCAACCATGTCTTCTGTCATGTAGTCCAGGGAGGTGTGTCCCAAGTCATTCGCACCCACATGGATATGGAGTGATACTCGTAGTTGTGGAGTGACATGACTGTCTGTGTCATGTGTTAGATGCTGGCATGTGATTGATATTTGGCTGTTACCTGCTCCATATTCAAGTTAGTAAGTGGGATATGTGTGCCTCAGTATTGAGTTACCCATGATCACTGTATTGTGCAAGGTGGTTAGCCTTATGGGCTTAGGTTGTGGACACACTGTGTAGGTTAAATATGTGTCCTTTGGCATGTGCCATGTCATGGTGTCTGAGTGGGTGTCTGCCTTGCTGGTCTTTGCTGTTTGGGTAGATGTCCATTGAGTGCCTTTGGGGAGGTGGGTGTGTGGCTTTTCACTGTATGTCATGGCTGTCAAAGTGAGTGTCATGGTGGGCTACATGTTTCACATGGTGTGGTGCAGGTGTTGATCTTATCCTCTTGACCTGCTAGTCCAGTCTTTGCTGGAGAGTGCATATGTCCACATTTGTTGATATATGGGTAACCCTCACAGGTCTGAGTGTTTGGAGTTTAGAGGGGAGGGTTATCTGTGTACATGTGGCAGTTGCAACAGTGCCCCAGGATGGACAAGTGCACCAGGTAAATGGGTGAAAGCACAGATAACAGCCCTTCAAACATGCCAGGAGGTGTGGAAATAACTAGTAAGTACTGGGGCGACATCTGTGATGAATGAGTACTGCTGATGGCTCACAGGTGTGCCACACTTCTTGATACAATAACCTGGTGAAGTGCCTAGCCATAATGCTAGTTGAAGTGCAAGACAGAAAGAACTAGCATGATGTACGGGTGGAACATAAGGCAGACTGTCTGCCACCTGTAATACTTTACCACAGTTGTCCAGTTATTAGCAGGTCTGGCTATGTGAAAATTCAGCAAGTTCTGTAGTGGGTGCAGTAACTGAGTAACACTGTAGTAGACATACCTAGATAGGCAGGAGTTATAATCCCAATACTGGCAAGTGTGTTTGTGTGTATGCATGTGTGTGAATCATGTACTCTCTGGCTCATACCATTTTTGACCTGTGTACTACCCTTTACACTTCCCTTCACTCCAATTTAGTAGACATGTTGATGTCATTCACCTCAGAAGTACCTTTGGTAGAGTTGGAAATGTATAAGCTCTCTGGCACATCTCATAACTGCGTAGCACTATAGTAGGAATACCTAGATAGGCAACAGTTCTAATCCCAACACTGGCAGGTGTGTGTGTGTGTGTGTGTGAATTATGTACTGTCTGGCTCATGCCATTTACCTGTGTACTACCCTTTGCTCCAATTTAGTAGACCTTTAGTAGACATACCTAGATAGGCAGGAGTTCTAATCCCAATACTGACAAGTGTGTTTGTGTGTATGTATGTGTGTGTGAATCATGTACTGTCTGGCTCATACCATTTTTGACCTGTGTACTACCTTTTACACTTCCCTTCACTCCAATTTAGTAGACCTGTTGATGTCATCCACCTTAGAAGTACCTTTGGAAGAGTTGGACATATATAAGCTCTATGGTACATCTCATAACTGCGTAGCACTATAGTAGGATGACATAGATAGGCAGGAGTTCTAATCCCAATACTGGCAAGTGTGTATGCATATGTATGTGTGTATAAATCATATACTGTCTGGCTCATGCCATTTTTGACCTGTGTACTACCCTTTACACTTCCATTCACTCCAATTTAGTAGACTTGTTGATGTCATCCACCTTAGAAGTACCTTTGGAAGAGGTGGACATGTACAAACTCTGTGGCGCATCTCATAACCACATAGAACTATATTAAGAATACCTAGATAGACAGGTGTTCTAATGCTGGCAACTGTGTGTGCGTGTGAGGAACATATCTTGTGTGGCTTATACCATTTTGATGTGTATACCATACATGGCTGGTGACCACCTCCCACTGCCATTACTTTACATAGTATGGTAACAGCATCTACCTCACATGCAGCAGGTTAAACCATTGTACAGTGCTCTGTACAGATGTGTTTGGAATATCCATATGTTTGAAACATACGTGGTCGGAGGTAGTCTGTGTGCCTTAACAATGCCCATGTATGTGAAATTATAGCCAAACAGGCCACAGTGAGTATACTGACACACATGGCAGCATGAGGTATCATACCTGATTGAATCATGATGCTGATAGGATGTCTGCTGCCCTCATAGGTAGCCTATCTTGCAGGTGCAATACATGAGTCCAGATGCTTGGTTTTACAAGTGAACTGTACCTGTTATGGGTCACATTAAAGGCTGGAAGAGGTGTGGACTGTCATATTGTAGTCCTAATTAGTATGTAACAGGAACACCTTGCATCTTAAGAGGGGTGTGTACACAATTTATATCCACTGTATACCAGTAATGTGTCACGCATGACCCTACCTTAGGCCATTTGTCAAGCACAATATGCTGGCCACTGTCCAGACATCTTGGCACTGACAAGTTGTGAGGTATGCTACAGGAATGTTGAATTCACGTCAGATAGGCCCCAGTGGTGACCACTGTGATGCAATTCAGTTAACTGCAGCATAAGTGAACATGCACAACAAGCAATATAGCTATTACATAAAGCAATATAGCTATTACTGATGGTTGTGTGCATGGTAAATTGCATGTGCTTCACATGCCTAGGGTATTGCCAGGTAACAACAGAACAATGTCGTACTCACCAACTTCAGGCTGCTGTCTCATATGCAGGCCAGAGGGTCCTAGGTAGTTCTGAGAGGGAGTTATTGTCAGCCGACACACATGTGGCCTTGGTACAGGATGGATGCAGCATGTCTGCACATCTATAGTACTAACCGCAGTAAAACACAATGTTCTGTCCACACCATAGATGTGCACCTCTGTGCATTAGAAAATCCCACCAATGACTGCAGTCGGACCCGACACATGCATGTAGATACAATACAGATACATGTATGTCTGATACATTAGTGTAGTAATCCCCACTGGACCCTTACCTCCATGCTCCTCATCCAGTGTGTGTTTTCAGCCCACCTCCACAATGCTTCCCTCAGTGTCATGGCTTGCGTGTTTGGCGTATGGCCCAAGTGTGGTGAGGAGCTCCTTGGTGGGTGTTAGTGGGGGCTTGATGGCTGTGCCCCCACCTGTGGCTAGCTGGTCCCTCGCTACAGCAGCAGCCCATTGACGGGCATGGTATTTGAGGTCGGTAGCCCAATGCTGCACATGATCATAAGTTCTGCTGTGCAGGCCGACATAATTTGCCCTGTGGAGCACACTGTTCCACAGGGCAGTCCTCTCCTGCACATCTTCTGCTTTCCATCCAAATGACAAGGCATAATGTCAAATCACATATTGGGTGATAATGTCTGTTTCCCCAACAGAGAATGCTGGTAGGCGAGCACTCTGCATGTTACCTGGAAGATGTAAACAGGAAAAAGGTCACATGACCTCATACAGTTGACAAAATGCACATCAACAGTGGATATTACTTGCAAATAATCCACACTACACTAAAACCCTTCAAGCTATCATGGATATAGCAGCTTGCATTACACGGTTGTCCCTGAGCTATCTTATTTCCCCCAATGTTGGAAACTTGATTGCATAATCCTCTAACCTCCATTCATTTCTGTGTAGAGGGTTGACAGTGGGCATATTCCATGTGGATGGTGTGGATAGTGGCAGGTCTATGTTTGACTGTGGTATGTGATGGAGCTCTGAGCACATGCCTGAGTTCATGTAGGAGGCAGCCACTGGTGTTATTATGTCCCATGGAGATATCCTGTTGTTGCCATCAGTAGGCAATATGTACATGCTCACCATTGCTGAGGGGAGGAGAGTGGTTGATGTGAATATCTCTCTGTGCAACTGGGATAGACAGGGTGGCAATTTTCCCACCTAACTTGTGTGATGCAGGTTGCCTATATCCGTGGAATGTGTGTATGAGGTGTTCTTTATCCCAGTACAGGGTGAATTATGTTGTTTCATCTGAGACTTACAACATATGTGGAGAAATATGATGGCAATTGTCCTTGGTGGTGTGGATATGTCCGATTCATAGTCATAGACAGCCTTACAGGAAGTCACCTGTGAACTTAACTGCTTGCTCAGATATAGGTGGATTTGCTTCAAATTTGTTGCCTGCTCCCATGTGTCCCTGTGCAGCCAATGTAGCAACCTATTATGTGGTATTGATGCTGTCCACCAAAGGGGATTACTCTATCTTGGTGGAGGCTGGATATATAGGTTAGGTACTGCTGCATCCATATAGCTACAGTGGATATAACGGGTACACACCCCTGATACACTGTCTGGTATTTGTGCAATTAGAACATGACACCACAATAACTCATTTCATAACAATTCCCACCTGTAGTATGACCTATAGACTGTACAATTCAATTGAAAACATAACAACCAGGTCTGTGAAAACACATGGAAGTAATACTCAGTATAATAAGCCAGTTGAATGAGTGTGCACACCCTTAAACTGATATGTTGTGTATGCACCTCTTGAGATGGTTACAGCATTCATCCATCTTGGTCTGGACTCTAACATCATGGCACATCTTCACTTGGCAATAGTTGATCACCTTCATAGAAACACCTTTGATTGCATTTCAATGGAATTGTACAGGTTAGGAGTAACATAAAGATGAGAAACATTATGAAATTATCTTCTGTGGTCTGATTGTCATACAGCACACATACCTGCATTCTAACAGGAGTGTGTACACTTGTGATATCTACTGTATATAGCTGTGGATATAGCTGGCAGTGGTAGGCATGGACAGAGGGTCATAACACAGGTGGACACTTCTCTGATTAATAGCTGAATCTCATGGCTACTCTAGTACCCATGTCAGTGTCAGGGTACTACAACAACAACTAGCTGTACACATTTCTGTCTGTTGTATGCACTGACACTGATATTGCACACATCTGCAACATGCAGAACCTATGTACCTGAATGCTTGAAACCCATGTAATTTAGTACTGTGCCTTCCAGCTGAACATAAGCATACATACATGTGCTCAAGGGATACCTGGTATACATTTCTGTTGTATGTTAGTATGGCACACTGTAGTTACAGTCTTGTTGCTCAATCATACATCTCAACCTGTTACAGCAGTATGTCTGGACAATTGCACACATAAATTGGTGTCAAAGGGGACATCAGTATTGATACTGTATTAATATAGCTGCACCATACATTAGTATGTTGATTGCACAGTAGGGTTTGACATCACTGTGATAACCTGGAATATATCCAACAGTCATAAGTAAGCTATTATGTTACAATGTTATTGCTCACAGGCCTTCCATTGGTTTGGCTGACATAACACAGGTATATGTGTATGTGACTACAGATATCAGTCACAAATGTGCTTATTATCCAGAAGAACACTGCACAGTTGAATGTTATTAATTCAATATATTACATGCAGTTCAACACACATGTCTGCAACAGTACTTTACTATGCACATGCCCTCTGTAGGTCTCTTAGCTTTACAAGGCAAACATGTATCATACTCATAATCACAGGTAAGATGGATATGGAAAACATCCCATTAACTGGCCTAGCAGTGACACAGTCACAACTGTTTGACAGACACCCCTGCGGTTGTCATATATGAGCTGTCCTTTCCTAGGGTGAGTCAGGCTCCTGAGTTGTGATCCCACCTCACAACCTCTCAGAGCATCACATCTGGACAATGCCTAAAATGATGGGGGGGGGGTAGGGATAGATTTTAAAAACACCTGTTGCAAACATAAGAAGTTCATAGAATGATACATTTAGCATTGCGGTGAATATTCTTAAGGATGTGGAGTCTTAAACTCAAGTGTTTGTCATTACCTGATGAATTCAATCCTCAGTTATTTGCCAGAAAAGTACAGATCTCAGGAGGAACAGACAAAAATACATGATGGTAAAATGTGGACATTCTGTGAAGATCTGTACAGTTGAGAGGTATGTTCATGATATTTTCCACTGCAGAGAGGGCCATATGCTATGGCCATAGAAGCTGTTTAGCAGGACATTAGTACAGCATGTCTTGTTAGGACATATATTCCTCCAAATCATATTTCCCATTATTACAGACCAGGTACTACATTCAGTTGCTTGCTTACATGTTGCACTTATCTTTTTTCTTTCTTTCTTCTCTTTTCCACTTTATGTCTCATTTGTTATTTCTCTCTATCTCTCTGTGCACTACAGGGATAGAACTGGTTTGACTAGGTGGCAGTATGGCTTTTGTAGGTGATGCTCATGACCAGGTGATGGCCTGTGCACCTACTGGGGTTCCCCACCTGCTAACTGCATGCAGAGCAGCTGTGCAGTTCTTCCAATAGCCAATGTCATGGCAACACACTCCTATAATTGAGTACTCCATGTGATCGTGGGCCCTTTCCCTTACTTGTAAGGAAGACATCCTCGAGTTGTGTGAGACATTACCTCTTACAAGACAAGCCAACTAAATGGTGGGGAAGGTTCAAGACTTAGGAGCAGAATGTGAGTATTGCAGTTATATGTTTGGAATTCTGCTAGTTTAACAGGGTTTGTCTGCAAATGCTACTTCTGCATGGGTTTCAGTCTGACAAAGTTCTGTCTCTGCATAGCTCTCAACTGTAGGGCCATCCACATAATGGCCACAGGTTAGCCTGTTATGTATGGGCTGTTCCCCAGACAGGTGCTGTCCTTGGCAAATCAGTAGCATACTCTAGGGATTGCATTATTAGATGGTAACATGCATTTGTTTTTCTGACTTTCTATCCCTCAGAAAAGATATGTTACAACAAACCCTGTAACACCAGCAACTTTCTCAGTGTATAATAGCAATATTTCATGTATGGCCATGTATTTGGACTTCTGTCCACCAATTATGTCAGGCTTTATCCAGATGTCATACAGTAGTAGGTGGATAGGTATACTGGTCTATCATTATTTAGTGCTGTAATTCCTGCTGAGGGGAATGGCTGGGAAACTTGTTGAAGTCTGTACATTCAAGAGGTAGGTGTATAGAGGATGCTCTTAGATGGCCTTGTAACACATTTTATGCGGGGAACAGTAACGTATGTTTTAAAATTAGGCTGTTAGAACATGTCAAACATAGTACTGATGAAAAATATGTCAGTTATATAGCCGTGCATTTGAATAAATCTCACCATGGGGGCAGTAGTGGGTTCCAAGGTACTGTTTCTGAAAACACCTGTTCCTCAGTGTGATGAAACATTCATAAAAGGACAATCGTTATGTACAGACTTAATGTATTAATATTAACTGTGATACTTTATCCCATATGGGGTTAAATGATGAGTGTATTTGGAGGCTGTGTATTCAATTATGTAATTAGGTGTTAATTGCTTCTTGTGATTAAGGCATGTATTTCTGGTAATATTTACTCCTTGAAGGCTTTGGCCAAGACATCAGAGTATAATAAACATGTGTGAATTACTGGTTGGTTGTATTTTTCTTTGCTATGTTCAGACAGTTTAGTTGTTTTGCTAAGAGGTTGTTGTATGTCTGGCCATTATGTATGGCCTATGGTGATTATGTAGCACTGTACTGTTCACTCAGTTATTTGGACTGTGGGGTGGGGGCAAATGTCAGTGTCATGGCTGGTTTTGTATCCAACTGTGCATGCTGTCCCAGTTGTGGGTGGTCTATCAGCAGCATATGTTTGTATGGGCATTTTGGGACATGTATGCATATATATATATATATATATATATATATATATATATATATATATATATATATATATATGGGTCCCCTTCACATGGTCGACAGTTCATATAATCGACACTCATTTGGTCGACAGTTCATTTGGTCGACAAGCAGATTTGCCCCCTTCCCCAATGTTGTGCAACCCTGGAGTTGATATATATATAGTTAGGGGGGGTGTGGGGGGTGTGGGGGGTGAAGCCCCCCACCTAAAATGCTTGTCAATCAAATGAACTGTCGACCAAATAAACTGTCGACCATATGATCTGTCGACCATGTCAGGTAGACCCATATGTATATATATCTATATATCTATATATCTATCTAGCTATATATATATATATATATATATATATATATATATATATATATATATATGGGTCTACTTCATATGACCTAAATTTCATTTGACTGAAATTCATTTGACTGAGACCAAAAAAGTTTGCTTTAATATCCCAACACACATTTGTTAGCGCTTTCATGCAAGTCCGATGCCTGCACTTCTTCAGACAAAGTACATTCCCAAAAATCAATCCTTAAATACATCCATGGTGCAATTAATTACCTATTAAAATTAGTCACAATTATTTAAAGATATACATCACTTTAAATACATTATATGCTATAGTAAATATAAACATTTATATATTAAATTAAATTAGATCAAAACCACTCTTTCCTAAGAAACTGGATATCCAGCTATAAATACATTAAAATTAAAACCACTATTATTTTCATCATAAAATATTTTCCAAATAAAAACAGGATAGAATAGAATAAATTATTCAATAATTTAAGTTGATTAGAATTTAAAATCTATAAAAACTTCACCATTTAAACAACTTAGAAATCCACTCAACAGATAGATAACTGTTAACCATTTAGGTATTATAGTTTAAACAAAAATACAATATGTCTCACCCATCTAAAGCTTTTAATTTCGAAATACATTTGATGGAACCATATTCATTGAGTCCTGGATGCATATATGCATTAGTATTGATTTGCCATATAAGTTCCCTTTCTTCTAGAATTAATTGCCAGGGGCCTCCTCTAACGTCTTTACACACGCATTCTGCTATAACATACTTGAATTTATGTGATAGGTATGTGTCTAGCTAAAGCGTTCATAGTAGTGCCTTTACTAATGTGGTATTGATGTTCATATATTCTTTGCTTAAGAGCCCTCTCTGTTTTTCCAACATAATAACTGGGACACAGCTGACATATTGCAATGTATACCACACATGCTGTGTCACAGTTATATCTACCATAAATCTGATATTCTTTTTCTTTTATGGTAAACTTACTCCCTGCCAGAATATACTGGCATTGTTGGCATGTTCTACATTTATTCATGGCCCAGTTGTTATGTGTGCCCTTAATCTTATTTTTGCATTCTAGTAAAGCTTTCAAGTTGAGGACTCTTCTATACACTATATGTGGGCTATTACCTACCCTTTTCCTAATATTAAAATCTTCTTGTAGTAAAGCCCAATTCTTACTCAAAACATGTTTAATTGCATTTGCATCTATAGAAAAAGTAGCTATATAGCTTATCTTGTTTTCCTGATGGACAGACCTGGTCAGCCCATCTCCATCAGGTATGTCTCTTTGGTCTAAGAATCTTTTACATAAAATAGGTTTAAAATGTCCATTATTACTTTTTGTTAGTACTTCTTCAAAAATCTGTTCAAAAAGTACTATAGGGTAATCTCTTTTAATAAACATACCCTTCAAATTCATGCATTCCAGTAAAAAATCGTCATCCAAAGAGACTATCCTGGATGCTCTTACCACTTGGCCTTTTACCACCACTCTGTTTTGGTGGTAAGGATGATTACTGCTAAAATGTAAAAATGTGTTATAATAAGTGGGCTTCCTAAATTTCAAAACAAACACAGTTTCTCAGGGTCACATATCTGTTTGAATATGATGTTATTCATTTTTTGGATATAAGGCTAACCAAAGATAGAATTTTCAATAGATATAAGGCAACCATATTTAGGAAGCCCACTTATTATAACACATTTTTACATTTTAGCAGTAATCATCCTTACCACCAAAACAGAGTGGTGGTAAAAGGCCAAGTGGTAAGAGCATCCAGGATAGTCTCTTTGGATGACGATTTTTTACTGGAATGCATGAATTTGAAGGGTATGTTTATTAAAAGAGATTACCCTATAGTACTTTTTGAACAGATTTTTGAAGAAGTACTAACAAAAAGTAATAATGGACATTTTAAACCTATTTTATGCAAAGGATTCTTAGACCAAAGAGACAAACCTGATGGAGATGGGCTGACCAGGTCTGCCCATCAGGAAAACAAGATAAGCTATATAGCTACTTTTTCTATAGATGCAAATGCAATTAAACATGTTTTGAGTAAGAATTGGGCTTTACTACAAGAAGATTTTAATATTAGGAAAAAGGTAGGTAATACATAGCATATAGTGTATAGAAGAGTCCTCAACTTGAAAGCTTTACTAGAATGCAAAAATAAGATTAAGGGCACACATAACAACTGGGCCATGAATAAATGTAGAACATGCCAACAATGCCAGTATATTCTGGCAGGGAGTAAGTTTACCATCAAAGAAAAGAATATCAGAGTTATGGTAGATATAACTGTGACACAGCATGTGTGGTATACATTGCAATATGTCAGCTGTGTCCCAGTTATTATGTTGGAAAAACAGAGAGGGCTCTTAAGCAAAGAATATATGAACATCAATACCACATTAGTAAAGGCACTACTATGAACGCTTTAGCTAGACACATACCTATCACATAAATTCAAGTATGTTATAGCAGAATGTGTAAAAGATGTTAGAGGAGGACTCTGGCAATTAATTCTAGAAGAAAGGGAACTTATATGGCAAATCAATACTAATGCATATATGCATCCAGGACTCAATGA
>NC_056728.1:732075874-732295874 GCF_019279795.1 Protopterus annectens | reverse complement strand
TCTTTGGCGCAAGTGTGTGGAGGTGACCTCTTTCCTGATTGTGATATGTGTGTGTGTCTGCCTGCACATAGTCACACCATGTGGCTGCCCCATGCTGATGTTTTGTGGACAGCTGTGAGCCATACATGGCAGGGTTTACAGTTCACCATCTCTGGCCATGGACACAGGTACTGAACCTGTCACTAGTCTGACTGGCACCACCAGGCCCAAGGCCCGAGGCAGTACTACTCCTCGTGGTGACTGATATCTGCTGGAACTGTGACCCTGTTGGGACCAGCCAGGACCACATGCCTATGGCCTGCTATGTCATGGTATGGACAGCACACCACCCTCAGTACTGCTGATGTCACTGCCACTATGGCAGCATCATAGTGGATGGCCATGTCGACCCCCAGCTGATTGTGGTGCTGAGCAATGTCCACATGGCTGCCGCCTTTCCTCTGCCAAACATTTAAGCACAGATATTCCATGGCTGATGAGTGCTTCGATTTCACCCAACCATCTATACTTGATCTCACTGCCCTCACGCCTGGCTGCAATAAGGTCCTGGAGACAGCCATGAGCACCAGGGAGATGTTCTGCCATAACCCTGTGCAGTTGTCTGGTGTTCCGTTCATTACGTGCCTGCACATCCATTACAGCCCAAAACATGCACTTGGTAACTGCGGCATTGGCACTTGCTACATGGGCTGGACAGGCAGCAATCCTCCTTTGACCACCCCTGCCTGTCTGCCTGTATGTGACCTCACCAGCAATCTGGCTATGGCTAGTGGCTGGCTGCTCACTTGCCATAGTCTCCACACTTGCATGTCCTGTGTCTGCACCCAGCTGTCCTTCACTTGTGGCCACTGGTGACAGGGAATGTGTGGGCTTTGTGATAGTATGTGGGGATGGGGTTGACAAAGGTTGAATGCCAGCCGGTGACACAGCTGCAGCCCATGACAACCCCACCTGTGCCCCACTATGGTTGCCATCATGGTCAGAGTTGCCAAACAAGCTAACATCACTTGTATAGCAGGAGGGACTGGGACCACCATACCCACCTGTGAGGAAAAGACAAGATATGTACATTACTAACATCATTATATAGTTTGCTATCATATACACACATTCACACACACACACACACAGTCACTTACACAAAGTCACTTACACACATTCACTTACACACACACACACACACACACACACACACACACACACACACACACACACACACACACACACACACACACACACACACACACACACACACACACACACACACACACACACACATGGTGTCCCACAGGGATTACACAGACCTCACATTAGGCAGAGGGTGACAGTCATATTTATCTTTGTGTAGATATATTTCTATATATATGTATATATATATATATATATATATATATATATATATATATATATATTTTTTTTTTTTTAATATATGACTATTGATATATCAGTATATTTCTTGTTTGATACCTACATATATATATTATTTTATAATATATATGTACATATTCTATATGTCTAATTTCTTATGTGCAGCTACATATATCTGATGTATACGCTTTTCATATGTATCTATCACCATACACATCTATATTTGTATATTTACGTATTTATGTAGACGAGGGTAAGGTAGTTCACACAGCCTATCTAGATCTTGCCAAGGCTTTCAACACCATCCCTCACTCTGGAATTATAGATAAACTCACCAAACTAGGTATAAATCCCTATGTTACAAGATGGATTGCCAACTGTCTCACTGACAGAACCCACACTGTGAAAGTAGCAAACTCCAAATCCGACTTCAGACCAGTGACAAGTGGACTACACAGGGTTCAGTCCTGGGTCCTCTCCTGTTTGATATCTACTTCTCTGAAGTACAGGCTACACAGAAGGTATTTGGCTTACAAAGTTCACAGATGACTGCAAACTAGGAGCCATAATCGAAACTCCTAACAATGTGGACATCCTACAAAAGGGCCTCACTGAGACAGATGCCTGATGTCAAAGCCATGGCCTCAAGCTCAATGCCAAAAAGTGCATTGTCATCCCCTTTGGTAAAAACTCTGTACCCATGAACTACAACATAGGTGGTAGTATACTTAACACTGAAAGTGTGATAAGAGACCTTGGGAGACAGGTGGACAGTAGTCTCTCCTTTGATAATCACATCGCCACAGTAGTCAGGAAATCCTTCTATGTGGCACAGCTCATTACAAAAGGTTTCTCATCCAGAAAAAAAGAGATTATTGTTCCCCTTTACTCATCACTCATTAGACCCATTATAGAGTACAATGCCCCTTTTGGTATGTACCTCACAAGACATCTACAACAACTGGAAAGGCCAATGAAATACCTCATAAAGAGGATTACCGGCCTCAAACAGATGCCCTACTCAGACTGTCTCAAAAAACACCAGCTTTACCCCATCGCATATCGCCTACTCAGAGGTGATCTCTGCCTAACATACAAAGCTATGTCAAACTCAGAGCTGTTGGACGTGCTCCACTTAAAGAAATCCCAACCCCTTGAGCTACACGCTCTAGGGACCTAAACCTTGTCACCACAATAAACAGAATATGTCGGAGGGATAGATTCCTGTCCCAGAGACTTCCCATACTCCGGAATAAACTACCTATCTATATCAAACAAAGCTTCTCATTAGCACTCTTCAAGAAAAATGTTGATGACTGGATGGGAAATAGGAAATTCAACCCGGGGATCACTTCTGTGGCTCTGCTCGACAGTGTCACAGGAAAATAATTTTCTTGGGTGGCAAAAGCCAGGGTACCTTTTTGGCTGGACTTGTATAGGCCCCAGGGCCGATAGCTTAGTACCTACCTATGAACCTATGAACCTATTTATTTATTATAAACATGCTGGTTCCACAGTGTTTGTTCCATAGTATTCTACATCTGTATTGAATGATATATTCAAAAAAAAAAAAAAAACACATTCAGTAGTGTAGTTCGGATGGAGTAGTGGTACATTGCTCTGACTGTGGTGTCTAAGGTTGTGGGTTCAAGACTGGGCAGGGGTGATTGTTTTGTTGCTCGGCAAAACAGTGGCTGATGGCGACAGAGTGATTAAAGCAGTTTTAAGAAGTTGTATGGAGCTAAGCAATGCTAAACCATGGTTAAATGAATACTTGCTTAATCAGTGTAGGCTTCGCTTAGCACCATGCAAACACACACAAACCTGCTTACTGTTGCTTAAAACAGCTTACTCTCACTTACTCCCACACTTTTGTTTGTGTCTTTCGGCTTTTCCCGGTTAGGGGTCGCCACAGCGGAACTCCGGTCCGCTAATGATTGGTAGTTGATTTTTACGTGCCGAGTTACCAGCCCTGACGCACAACCTTCAACGAAGGTACGCCCATTCATGCATGTCTCCACGCAGAAGACACTCTAGCTGAGAATCAAACCAGACAGTGTCTTACTGTGAGGCGACAACACTACTGCAGCACCACCACCACACTAATTTATTTAAAAGAAAAGAAAAAACGGATGATAGGAAAGTGGTGAAAAAGGGGGCATGCAGAGGGAAAGACAATAGGAGAAATAGCTAGAGATGTGCAGGACGGTGTAGGGAAGGTCCATATCTGTCCATTTCTTCTGCACCAACAGCTGTGCATATATACTGAATTTGGAGGTATATTTGGATACTCAAACCCCTGAGAGTGGGGTGAGGACAACAGTACTGTGTTGTGAAGCTAATTAGACCAGATTACACATATCCAGTGGACACGTGCGAAATGGACAGCTATGTATGGGGCAAGATTTTTTTTTTGGGGAACAGATTGCCCTTTTTTTTAAGCTGAGAGTAGAATGTTGGGGACAGGCAGTAGGTATATTTGGGGAGGTAGGTTGGGTAGGAAGACAGACAGGACAGCATACAGGGGCAGTATATTACACATGTGGGGGGAAAATACCTTGGACGGGGAGGGGCATTTGGAAATCAGAAGCCCATGAGCCCCCATATGGAAACAGTGGGACTGAGGTTCCCACCCATTGGCAGTCACTACTACACCTTCATGGCCCCAAAGGTGGCTGTGCTGGGGCTTGAGCAGAAGGGGAAGCCTGATCCTCTAATTGCAATACACGGCCCTCAAGCTCACATAGCAGATGTCCAAACTCCTTTCAGAGCCACCAATCCCCAGACCTGGCTTCTGGTAACAGTATCCTTTCTGTGCCCACTCCCGGGGGGGGATGAGCCCCACCCCTGAGGTGATTCCACCTGAAGGTGATGCAGGACCAGTGGACGAGGAGGCCCCAGGGTGGTGGGTTCCAGACATGCTGGGGCCCGGTGCATTGGCCAGATGAGGTGGGAGAGGTGGGTCTGCTAGGACCGGTCTTCCCAAATGAGCTATGGTGTTGCAGTTTTAGAACATATGTGGGTTAGTAATAGTTAACACAATCCAGGATTAGTTATAACAGCATGCATAGATATTCCCATTAACTCAAAACAACAAATTTGGAACAATTCCATAGCAAACAGAACACATGCATATATGGAACCATAGTGGCCATTATAATGGCATGCAGGTTACATTGATAGCAGCAGTCCAGCAATGATAGTATTTCAACTGGGAACATTAATAGAAACACATTTCAGTATTTGTTGAAAAATAGGATACATGCCCCAACAGTAAGTTTGGTGTAAAACATACCCATTGATTTGTGTGTTTGGATTATTGTTGTACATATGGAGGGGGGTGAGAGATGTCAATTAACAACTTGTATATCCTTGCAGTACTCACAACTTTAATGATCATTGCTGTAATCATTACTCTGCAGGTATTATTACAATAACCTATGGCCTTGGCTTGGGCAGTGGTATGTTTGTACACAGTGTATAATTCAACCTTCTTATAGCAAATTTCTACTTCTCTTACCTGGAAGACCTGTGGGAGGAATGGTTGTTAACACTACCTGACTGTTTCTACACATATTACAAAATCCTAGTTGAAATTATGCATACAGCTTTCTACCACTCCTGGGATTCGAACCATGGCTGTTTCTGCTAAAAATACAACAATTTCTTTTTTATCAGAGTGAGCTATTGAAAAGCTGTTGTGTGTACCTTCAGTGTTTACTGTCTAATTCACTCTTGGTTGTACAATCTGACCTTGTAATTACAACATACTTATACAGACATTCTTAGACATATTTTTGATATTCTACAGTGTGGAAAACAGAGGTTAACACAATATTACTATTCAGATGTCAGATATGGGTGAATGCAACATTTCAAGCCATACAATACCAGAGTAAACACAACCAGTCCAGGATTTAGAACTTTATTGCCAGGCAGTTACACTTTTATTTAAATATGACCTATATGGGGCTATTACTGTCATATTGTCTGGTTAATTCAGTACAAACCATACACGTTTTTATACTGCCAGGTGACATTCTACCCCATTATATTTATTTGGTATGACTACTGCAAACAAGATTGTTATTCACCAGCCTTGCGATGCAGCCTTTTGTAACCTGCTAGAATTGTGTGATATATGACAAGTGTACTGTCAAGTCCTGGAACTCTATTCCTCTCCCAGTTAGATACACTGAAAACTAGCTTTCTTTCAAACATCAAATGAAACATTTCCTGCAAGACTCCTGGAGTTGCTACATCCTATTCCCTGGATAAGTCGATCTTCTCATTCAGTCTATGGGTTGTTTTCTTCTTACTGATATATAATCAGTGCATCAACATGTAATTGAATTACTCTGTATGCTCTATAATCTTTGTACTAAGTTACTGCTATACTATTCAGACCATAAGTAAATCATGTTTTTACCCTCTTGTGCTAATACCCCAAGGTTTTGCCCTCGTGCTAATACCCATTTGTTTCTTTTGTACAGCTCTCATTTATCTCTGCCCTGAAAAATTCTGTCCTGATTAATCATTCAATTTAGGGAATGTAAATTATGATCCTGCAGTTCTTCTGCCCAGCATAAATTTCCAATTTGTGGGATGCAAGATAGGACTGGACATTTTTCAGCCAGAACCTTAACCAGAACTACAAATGTATATACCAAAAGGAGCAATCTGTGTTTCAGCTATAAAATCATATCAGATTATGTTTCAGGTATATACATGAACCCAGTTAAGGTCCCAGACAAAGCTTATCCAAGTGCTGCTCACAGAATCTCCCTGCTTTTCCATGTTACTGAATTAATGATGCTTCTGTTATCATCCAGTGTATTCAGGACCTGTATCAAGAATACATATTTCTCTTCTGCCATACAAAGGATGTTTTGTTTTATTTCCTATCTCCCTCTTCTTTCTTTAGGGGTATATAAATAACACTGGTCTGATGTTCTCCATATCCAAGGATACTTATTTTCTTTCATTTCTTCCCTGGTTATTGTTTACCTTTATTGACTTTTTTATTCCTTTACAAAGAGACCTACCCCCCTATCTTCATTTGTCACACCTACCTGTACAACTGTGGGGAAAAGAGAAATAACCTTCAAGAGCAGACAGTGGTTGATGCGCAAACTGTGTTCTCACTGTTAGGCCACATATTGGAAAGTATGACAATAGAAAATTAACACTGGGGAAATAAGATTGGGAAGGTAACGGTCAGTTAGTTAGAATTCACCACTCACACCATAACCAACATGGTCCTCTAATAACTGGACTACTCCTGCAATCTCATTAATTGCAGATGCAGTTGAGTGTGACGAGTGCGCAGCATGATTACCGAGTAGCTGTCACTGTTGTTGTGACATTATCTTTTATATCAAAATCAGGATAATGCTGCTTCTATCAGTCAGTCTGCCATTTTATGGGAAGCCATTGCAGTAGATTGTTTATCTTAAGGTTGTCAGCAACAAATTTTATTTTCCTCTGCATTCATCTGTATTTCACAAACTAAATAGTGGTACAAGAAAGTCTTCCTGGACACTACCAAGGTAATGGACTCTATTTTCCATTTCAACTGGTGAGCAGCTTGTCCCATGAGGAAGGAAACATGTAGAGAAGGGGCAGGTGGTCAGTGCAAACTACATTTTTGTATTCCTACATAGCATATGAGATAACTTTTCTATATTCTCCATGTATTTATAACTGTCATTGAATTTATTGTAATGGCTAAAAGGGACCCGAGAAATTGCTTTTCCTACCCATTTATCAAACAGAAGAAATATTGGTATATTTATCTCCCGATTCATCAACATGGTTTTTTGTATGAGTGTAGCACACAACTCATGAAATAAAAGATCCTTTGGTCAAATAAAAAAACATTTTCTCTAGTAAAAAAATAAACAAATTACTGCCTCTGTACTCAGTAGTTTTCAGTAATCAGCATAGTCATCTACCAAATGTTTTATCTTAGATGGTTTCATTTTAAAGGGAGTGCAAAGTCCTACATACATTATGGGCATTGGGCAGAAACAGTATGTTCTACTGTACTGCACTTACAGCAGAGATACATTGTTTTAGAATGAAAAGATGTGCTGAACATATGGTAACATGATCCATGAATGCACAGCTCACAGGTCATAAGTTCATTTGTAAGCACTAGGCTAGCTGCCCTTCTGGGCCATTTTAAGCCTAACCAGTTTCCCTTTTTGTGCTCAAAATAACATACCCCATTTGGTTATAGACTGGCCTTACCCATCCCATGGTTGATAACTAAATACGACTCCTAATGAGAATAACTAGGACCATACCATAGATAATTTGAGGGGTACCATGCATGGAATAAAGCATTTAGGAGCTGCCTTTGTCCATTAGTAGTACAGGAGGTAGTCCCAGGGAAAATCTTCTGTTTCCCATCCATAGATCTAACTTGCATTTGAAAATGGACAGGGATGAACTTTGTTTTATGTGAATATGAAGTCCATTCCACAGAAGTGGTATCCTCTGTGAAATATATCTGTCCCTCCAAACTATTCTGTTGATGTTGCAGAAGAGGTTTAGATCCCTAGACTGAGTATTTCCGATACCATTTGACTTGCTGATGTGCAGTAAATCCATCAGTAATGGGTCGGAGGATGCCTTGTATGCCAGACACAGGTCACCTCTTAGCAATCTGTAGGATATCAAATATAGTGACAGGTCTTTGAGTTGGTCCATGTAGGACATGTTATTTAGGCCTTGTATCCTTTTAGTAAGTTATCTCCATGGGTCTTCCAACTGTTGCATTGGTTTGGACAGATGCATGTCAAAGTGGGCATTGTATTCAATGACTGGCCTTGTATTCTGTAGTTTCTGATTTTGACATCACAGCAGTAGTGGAGAGTCAGATTATCAAAGTGGTGCTGCTGCTGTACCTTTTGGGTTGCTGTTGCTAACACTGATAGGCACAGTAGGATATCTCCCACAAAGAAAGATTCATTCTTCACACTCGTAATTGGGCAGTTCTTATATGTCTCCCTTCCAGTACAAGCAAGAGTTGGCTGTGCCACCTTGGACCTTTGCTGTAGGCCTTGCGTTTTTATATTCTTTTTTACTCACTTTTATGGGTTTGTATTGACACAGTGCGCAAGTGAGTGATGCAAGGGATGAAAGTCATAAATAGAATTGCTAAAATTACACATTTGCAGCAGTTTATTTTTTTTTCATTTTCCTACTGTGCACAATATATATTAGAAAGCTTGTATTTTTTTAAATTCTGAAGAATAGAACCACCATCAAATTTGCTGTATTGAGACATCAGTCCTTTTCCTTCTTATTTTATTTGATTTGAATATTCAGCACTCAGTACCAATAAGTACCAATGTAGGCATTGATGATTTCCAGCTAATATTATGTGACTGTGACTTTATGTTACTGAAATTTACATTTCTGATGACTAGATAATTTAATATGACATAGGTAAATTATTGGGTCTATATTATAACATCGAAGTCTTACAACTTTGCATGTTATAATATCAAACCCATTCAATCGAAACACCAGAAAACCGAACAGTCAGAATAGCGAATTTTTTCCCAGGGAAAAAATTCACTGTTCCGACAAACATACACACAACACAAGCACACCAAAATAAATAATCCACACACATACACTTCACAAAACTCTACACTAAACCATACATACACCACTAGTTATCCACTTACCTTAACCCAACCCTAACCCTAAGGTCCCTAACTATCGCACACTCACCTTACTCGCTCCCTAACCCTAAAGTCCTTATCACACACTCACCTTACTCACTACCTAACCCTAAGGTTCCTATCACACACTCACCTTCATTCGCACACTTACCTTAACATGGTCCATAACCTTCGCTCCACAGTTGAGGAAATAGCGAAGCTGCAGAAATGGCCTACTGAATATTTTCCCTAGGAAAGTATTCAGTGTTCTGCAGCTTCGCTATTTCAAGTGTTCGCTGAATTGGGTTCGATATTATATTCGAAGTTGTAAGACTTCGATGTTATAATATAGACCCAAATTATTATGGTATTTTCTCTCTAATGAAACCTTGCATTGTTATAAATGCTGTAAAAAAGGCTATCTATTGAGTCTAAAATTGCAATAGCTGTCAAGTAACACAAATTGATTACCTTACCCATTGAAAGCTTAGGCACGGCTTTTTTAGATTAAGAAAAGGGCCAAGCCGACCAGCATGCCAGAAGAAGTCAGTACCTCAACTTTTTCACAAAAAAAAAAAAAATCGGTACTTAGGTATTATAGCAACCACATTCGGTACTGTAGAAGCGGCGCATTGCAAAGCTGTTCTCCTGTTGACATAAAGTACTGAAACTGTCTAGGGAAGTGTGTGCCACTGAACTGTAATTTTTCTGGGACCATGGGAATTTCTGTGCATATTACATTGGCTAACTGTCTTCAAAATGGTGGTGTGATTTTTATGTTTGCATCTAACTACAAATTTTTCACAGGTATTTTCTTTCTGTCTTTACAGTAAAGAACCATAGTCAGTACTGCCCTGGATGTAAACAGTTTGCACATTTCTTCAGTGTAGCGATGCCGTGGCCACCTAACTCTATTTATACTGGGGCTTGCATTGAATGCGGCAGTGATTCGCACCTCCCATACATGATTGCTTACTCTTCACCTGTGCCTGCAAATATAGGTCACTTCAGAATGCCTCCTAAATACTGTGCCTTTTCAGATGGCCAAACTGGAACTTGTTGGTGAAAATATGACATTTTCCAGGGCAAGATCTACCCACAGCCGATGCAGACAGGACTGAACATTACTTATTCTGGCCAAATACAACACAATCTCAACGCTGTAAACATCAGTGTGAAGTAACAGGTGCTGCCTCCCTTTCCATTATTTGTTTCATTTCTTCATCTGTTTTCTTAGTTGGGAGTCACTGACACTTCAGTGACCCACACCAGTTCCCAAAACAGGCTGACAACAGTTTTCAGCCACATGACATCTAGAAAGCAAGCTGCTTCTGCAGCTGACAACAGTTTTCAGCTGCAGAACGGCTTAGAAAGCAAGTCACTTCTACAGGTCCTTCCGAATGTGGTTGCGATAATACGTAAGCACCAAAAAATCTTCTGCATTGGTGACGGACTGCAGCAACATGTGCTGGGGTCAGAGTGAGATATATATATATATATATATATATATATATATATATATATATATATATATATATATAGAGAGAGAGAGAGAGAGACAGTGAGGGAAAGAACCATAATTCACAAGTGGCACACACAAATATAGCATAAAAATACATTCTCAGAGTTACAGCAAGGTCATCTGGTGCTCTGTGAAATACCACAAAGGACACTCCCTTAAACAGTTGAGGACCACAAAAAAAACAGTCCACACACATACTAAAAGCAAATCATCTAGGCAGCCACAATCTGAACCACAGGTGCTTAAACGACAACCAAAACTGCACTCATGCCCATCTGAGAGGCAATTAATAAAAGCAATCAGATTGTTGAGTTGCAGTGACCAGTCAGCACCTGTTCTATGGTGTCAAAAATAATCTTCCCAACAGCTTGCACTCATGGCAGCCTCTACCTTTATCTCATCAGAATGTTTAGTTAACTGTATCAGTTCTTTAATTAAAAAAAAGTCTGATGCTGGTTCGAGTACCAATTTTGATAGGGCATTACTTAGAATAGAATTTTATTTAGTTAGCTTCTAGAACGCAGCCACCTTACAAAAAATTAAAATATAGTCCATTAAACAGCAGCTCATTATGGATAAAATATTAAATATATTAAATTAAAACACAATTACAATAAAATTTTAAATAAAGATGAAAGAGATACTCAAATACACTCAAATATACCTTTTTGAATACCAAACTGCTAGACATGACAATTGATAATAACCTGAAATATGACTTACTTGTGTAACAGGTATCAAAACAATTCACCAAAAAATTAGTGATGCTCTGTAAAAAAAACTACTTAATTTATTCATTCCTGGACTCTACACTCCTACTTGCCACTTTATATATGCTTCTCCGGTACTGCTTAGCCTTTAAGCTTTCACCCAAAAGCACCAGTGCTATAACAAAATAGCAAAATTGGCCACTGACTCATCAAACAGAACCCATCACTGCTTAGCCCTAAAGCAACTTGATTGGCTTGAATTACCCAAGCAAGTCACTTACACCCAGCCACTCCTAGTCCACAAATTAATATACAAACCAGAACAAAGCAAAGCCTTCTGGACACATTGCACACATATACCCCTGCTAGGCCACCTACAAACCATACATGTCAGCAGGATCCTCTCTCTCTATTCCAGCTGTGTAGCTCACTCCTGGAACTCTATCTCATTACCCCTTAAACACATTAGCAACTTTTCCAATTTCAAGACCAGTCTAACAAAATACATATGATTCATGGACCTGCATAGCCTTCAAAATAGATGCATGACAAGTTACTTATTATAACTATTACTTTCTCACTCTGAATCACTCGCACCTTCATAGCAAAAGAAGCTCTCACTTTAATGATACCAGACTGCTAATGCAAGCTCTCCTGCCTCTTCAGTCAACAATTACTACTATTGTTTTCCTCTCCAGTATCCTTAAACAACATCCTCATCTCTCTAATACCACTCAGTTCTCTGTCCACGTCCTTACTTTTTTCCCTCCTGCTCATTACTTCTCCTTATTTCATTCTATAACTCCATCTCTTTTGATAGCAGAATACTCTATTATTTCTCACCTCCATATATTATTAGAAATATAGGCAATATTTAAATAATTATATAATACTTTATTTGACATAGGCTATCCACTTCCGCAAAGTGTCTTGATACTTGCAGTATATATTGTATCCCTGATGACAATTTCTCCTAGTAACATTTTGTAAATGAATTTTAATTTGTCATGGGAGCTTTTATTCCCTTGTATAGAAAGTAGATCTCAATTTATTGTAAAGAGTTTTATCTGTTGTGGGGCTTTTCTTCCCTTGTATCTAATACTTATCAGATATTGGTAAATGATTTTACATGTGTCTGTGGAGCCTTTTACCCCACCTCACTGTAAAATATTTAATCCGTTGCGGGCTTATCCTCCCCTTGGATATAACTACCTGTCAGTTATTATTGTTAATGTTTTTTGAATCTGTTGTGGAGTTTCGAGCCTGGGTCTTCTTCGAAAACAGGTCAGGTGGACCATCCCAGTTATCAAATGACAAATAAAATAAAATAAATTGAATAGATTCAATTTCAGGGATTCTCCCACATGAGTGTGTAGTCTCGCATACACTTGTGTGACAATAAACATCACAGTACAGAGCTGAGAAAGGAGTTGGTAAAAATATTACAACACAAAAGGAAATGCCTTTTTGCTGAATTTTGGTATATTTTGTGAAACATATCATTAGACATGCTGGAGATATAAGCAGAGGAGGTAAAAAATATCTGACCAAGTTTGAAAAAACATTACTAGGATCCTAGGTTAGATTGTCAAGCTTATGAGCTACTGGTTTCAACAATGCTAGCTGCTTGTTGCCAGCTGTATAATTCAAAGTGAAAAATAATTTCATAGTCTTAAAAGCTGTTGTATAATGTAACTGTTATTTTTTGGCATTTATTTTAGGGTTAGGTTTCCAGATATGGTGTACATAACCCAGCAGCGTGCTCTAGGCAAAGACTACAAATAGAACAAGATGAGATATTGCCTTAAATACCAGGAAGAAGTCACCATTAAATAACATCTGAGAAAGAGTGCAAGGACAGTTCCTCAAGACATTTGAAGAGTTCAAGTTGTGATTTTTCTAGTAAAGACTTACTTGATGGCTACAAAATGCAGCATCATGTTCAATAACACATTAGATCAGTGACGTATAACATTGTACTGTGCACTCCTTGGATGGGTTAGATCAGTGACGTATAATGTGGTACTGTGCTCTCATTGGATGGGTTAGATCAGTGACATATAATGTGGTACTGCGCTCTCCTTGGATAGGTTAGATTAGTGACATATAATGTGGCACTGTGCTCTCCTTATATGGGTTAAATCAGTGATATATAATGTGGTACTGTGCTCTCTTTGGGTGGGTTAGATCAATGATGTATAATGTGGTACTGTGCTCTCCTTGGATGGGTTAGATCAGTGAGGTATAAAATGGTACTGTACTCTGCTTGGATGGGTTAGATCAGTGAGGCATAACATGGTACTGTGTTCTCCTTGGATGGGTTACATCAGTGAGGTATATATAATGTGGTACTGTGCTCTCCTTCGATGTGTTAGGTCAGAGATGTATAATGTGGTACTGTGCTCTCCTTGGATCGGTTAGATCAGTGATGTATAATTAGGTACAGTGCTTGTCTAGGATCAGTTAGATCAGAGACATATAACATTGTACTCTGCTGTCTTTGGATGGGTTAGCTCATTGAGGTATAACATGGCACTGTGCTCTCCTTGGATGTTTTAGATCTTTCGGAGAGACTCCTATCTCTCCTTCCTCAGACAAAAATGAAACAACCAGCTGCTGGTTCTGTATGATTTTAAACTCACAAGCTGTTGAATTGGTAATTGGTAATTTGTTTTCTAATTGGTTAATTAGTTAACAACACCCTTTTTAAAGAAAGTTTGATACTACAACTGGTTGTTTCATTTTGTCTGAGGAGAGATAGGAGTCTCTCCGAAAGTGCTTGTGGTTAATAAAAGCTCTAATATTACAGCGCATGGACTTTTGTTGCCTTCTTTGGAACAGTTTTACCAGACTGTGGATTTTACTTTATCATCTGTTTTCCTTACGCTTAGCAGCTTGTTCCCTCAAATTTTTGTTCTTCCCTTTGAATGACACCAGTACTTAAGCCAATTGTTGAAATTGATCATCTTGTCTTCATATTGTGGCATCATTCTTGGTGAGGGTAAGATGCTACTCAAGGTCAGGGTCATACCGGCCTGGGCTACATGCTCAGAGAGCTCCTTTATGTCTCTTTTCATGTAGTCCAGGGAGGTACGTCTCAGGTCATTCACACCAGCATGGACAATGACCGAGTCATATTTGTACTTGCCTTGGAGTGACCTGAGTGCTTGTGTTATGTGGTGGATCCTAGCGCCCGACAGGCTGCTCAAGGTGACCCTCTCCTTGTTCAGCCTGGTGAGCGGGACGTCAGTGTGCCTGACAATAGAGTCACCTATTACAAGTGTATCAGGTGTGTTGTTTAGTCTTAAGGGCTGTGACTGTTCGGCACACTGGCTTTGTGAGAAATGTGTTGCACGTGTTTTGTTTTGGGGTAGCGGCTGCTTGGGTGTCTGCTTTGGAGGTCTCTGCTGCTTTGGCAGATCTTTATTTAGAGCCTCCAAGTATGTTTTTGTGTGATTATATGTTTGGTTTGCTGTCGTGGTAGGTCTATGTGAGACTGGAATTGTAGTGAGTGTGGTTTCCTTCTCCTCCTGACTGGTTATGCCAGTACTGAGTTAAGAGAGCTTAGCCTCCAGTTTGGCTATATGGTTGCATCTCTCACATGTGTTGGAATTTGTTGGGAGGAGGAGAGAGTTGTCTCTGTACATGAGGCAGTTGTAACATTGCCTCACGATTCCCAGATTCACCAGCTGGACCAGAGAGGAGATTGACAACTCACCTTTGGACATGCTAGAATAATATTGGGAATTCCTTAATAATTGAAAACCAGGGCCAGTGGGGAGTGAGGGTATAGTGCTTTTAATTTTTAGTGCTGATTTATATAATTGCTTTAGTGAGCAAGTGCCAGGTAACTTAAGTGCAATGTGTTGCAGGTAACTTAAATGCAAAAATGGCAAACAGTAACTTTCTTTCAAGTGAAACAAGGAAATAAGTACAGTAAGCAATGCAGATATCACTAGTGATCCACAGAAGCACTGAGAAGCCGCATATTAGGTGGAATTAGCGTTCCAGGGAAATAACAAGCAAACAAACAACAAGCATATAAACAAAGCTAGATTCAGCAGGCCTGGATCTAGTCTATGCTACAGCAAACAAGGTGTACCAATTTCAGTAAGATACAGTTCAAATATTCAGGCACTATAAACCTTTAACCAGAAATTCCCAGCTCAGAAGGGCAGAGTCCAGCCTCTTCTCCCACAAGAGTGCAGACCACAAACCTTCTTAATGTAAAATAACTGGCCTGAAGCTCAAGTGCTTAAACCAGAACTAATACACTTTAAGAATAACAGACACTGGGCTCTGAATCAGCAGTTCCCAACTTAGAAGGATGAAAGCTACCTGTCCTGCCACCACAGTGCATGCCACAAACCTTCCTAATGTATAACAACTGGTCTGAAGCCCAAGTGCTTAATCCAAAAGACTTAGAATGATAGCTACACTTTAATCAAGTTACTACCAAGCAGTAATAAATACACTTGAATACTTTAGAGAATGCCTGGATTAGTGCTCAAGTTACACAAACAAAGCTAGATCCAGCAGGCCCGAATCCAGTCTATGCCACAGCAAACAAGGCACACCAACTTCAGTAAGAAGCAGTTCAGATATGCATGCACTATAAGCCTTTAACCAGAAATTGCCAGCTCAGAAGGGCAGAGTCCAGCCTCTCCTCCCACAAGAGTGCAGACCACGAACCCTCTTAATGTAAAATAACTGGCCTGAAAGCCCAAGTGCTTAAACCAGAATTAATACACTTTTAGAATAACAGACACTGAGCCCTCAATCAGCAGTTCCCAACCTAGAAGGATGTAAGCTGCCTGTTCTGCCACTACAGTGCACACCACAAACCCTCTCAGTGCAAAACAACTGGTCCGAAGCCCAAGTGTTTAAACCAAAAGGCTTAGAATGAGTTACACCAAGCAGTAATAAATACAATTGAGTACTTTTAAGATGATGCAAAAGTAAAAAAGTAGGTAGAAACACAAGTACAGTAAAAGCAGATTAATTTTTTTTTTTTTTTTCTGAATAAGTGCTGAGATCAAAGAAACAGATTTGAGTGCTGAAACTGGAAAACTGGCTAGTTATAAGAAAAAAATCTAAGCTAGAAGGCTTCCCTCCAACACAGAAGGGCTTGGGGGCTCAGAAGCCTACAAATAGTCTATACCACTTAACAGGAAAGGCAGGAAACAAGCTTACGTTTTTTTTTCTGTTTCCCAGATGCTCTCTTTGTACACAGTAGGAGTGCCTGACATCAGACTATGATCTCACTGCACTCAGTTGAGTGAGCAAATGAGATGGGCCCAGAAGGAGTATCCAAACACAAATTTACAAGAGGGGCGGGCAGTTGCAAGGCCACTAAGATTAACACCAAAACAAAAACAGGGACGGTGGGTGGGACTAACTGAAGAGCAGAGTCAAAACTTCCAGTTCAGT
Organism: Protopterus annectens; assembly: GCF_019279795.1. Taxonomy (NCBI): domain Eukaryota; kingdom Metazoa; phylum Chordata; order Ceratodontiformes; family Protopteridae; genus Protopterus; species Protopterus annectens. The sequence continues at coordinate 732,279,168 of NC_056728.1, read as the reverse complement.
TAATATTCCTTCCACACAGTTAAAATCAATTTAAATACTGTATTTTTTTGAAAAAAAAAGAGCAGATAAAGGTACTTAAATTCTCTTATATATCCAGTTGAATACAGCAAGTCTTTAGCCGGCCAAAGCTGAGGTTTTTAAGCAGAAAATATTTCACACTGTACCACTTAAATAGGCAAGGACAGGAAATCAAAGTATGTGACAACCCCCACACCTGTAATTACTAGCAAATAACAAAGTTCAGCAAACACTGACTAACTTCCAGTTCAGTTAATATTCCTTCCACACAGTTAAAATAAATTTAAATACTGTATTTTTTTGAAAAAAAAAGAGCAGATAAAGGTACTTAAATTCACTTATACGTCCAGTTGAATACAGCAAGTCCTTAGCCGGCCAAAGCTGAGGTTTTTAAGCAGAAAATATTTCACACTGTACCACTTAAATAGGCAAGGACAGGAAATCAAAGAATGTGACTACCCCCACACCTGTAATTACTAGCAAATAACAAAGATCAGCAAACACTGACTAACTTCCAGTTCAGTTAATATTCCTTCCACACAGTTAAAATCAATTTAAATCCTGTATTTTTTTGAAAAAAAAGAGCAGATAAAGGTACTTAAATTCTCTTATACGTCCAGTTGAATACAGCAAGTCCTTAGCCAGCCAAAGCTGAGGTTTTTAAGCAGAAAATATTTCACACTGTACCACTTAAATAGGCAAGGACAGGAAATCAAAGTATGTGACAACCCCCACACCTGTAATTACTAGCAAATAACAAAGTTCAGCAAACACTGACTAACTTCCAGTTCAGTTAATATTCCTTCCACACAGTTAAAATCAATTTAAATCCTGTATTTTTTTGAAAAAAAAAAAGAGCAGATAAAGGTACTTAAATTCTCTTATACGTCCAGTTGAATACAGCAAGTCCTTAGCCAGCCAAAGCTGAGGTTTTTAAGCAGAAAATATTTCACACTGTACCACTTTAATGGGCAAGGACAGGAAATCAAAGAATGTGACTACCCCTACACCTGTAATTACTAGCAAATAACAAAGTTCAGCAAACACTGACTAACTTCCAGTTCAGTTAATATTCCTTCCACACAGTTAAAATCAATTTAAATACTGTATTTTTTGAAAAAAAGAGCAGATAAAGGTACTTAAATTCTCTTATACGTCCAGTTGAATACAGCAAGTCCTTAGACAGCCAAAGCTGAGGTTTATGAGCAGAAAATATTTCACACTGTACAACTTAAATAGGCAAGGACAGGAAATCAAAGAATGTGACTACCCCCACACCTGTAATTACTAGCAAATAACAACGTTCAGCAAACACTGACTAACTTCCAGTTCAGTTAATATTCCTTCCACACAGTTAAAATCAATTTAAATACTGTATTTTTTTGAAAAAAAAAGAGCAGATAAAGGTACTTAAATTCTCTTATACGTCCAGTTGAATACAGCAAGTCCTTAGCCAGCCAAAGCTGAGGTTTTTAAGCAGAAAATATTTCACACTGTACCACTTAAATAGGCAAGGACAGGAAATTAAATTATGTGACAACCCCCACACCTGTAATTACTAGCAAATAACAAAGTTCAGTAAACACTGACTAACTTCCAGTTCAGTTAATATTCCTTCCACACAGTTAAAATCAATTTAAATACTGTATTTTTTTGAAAAAAAAAAAGAGCAGATAAAGGTACTTAAATTCTCTTATATGTCCAGTTGAATACAGAAAGTCCTTAGCCAGCCAAAGCTGAGGTATAACATGGTACTGTGCTATCCTTGGATGGGTTAGATCAGTGAGGTATATATAATGTGGTACTGTGCTTTTCTTCGATGGGTTAGATCAGTGATGTATAATGTGGTACTGTGCTCTCCTTGGATCGGTTAGATCAGTGATGTATAATTAGGTACAGTGCTTGTCTAGGATCAGTTAGATCAGAGACATATAACATTGTACTCTGCTGTCTTTGGATGGGTTAGCTCATTGAGGTATAACATGGTACTGTGCTCTCCTTGGATGTTTTAGATCAGTGAGGTATAATATGGCACCTTGCTCTCCTTGGATGGGTTAGATCAGTGAGGTATATATAATGTGGTACTGTGCTCTCTTTGGATGGGTTAGATCAGTAACATATAATGTCGTACTGTGCTCTCCTTGGATTAGTTAGATCAGTGATGCATAATGAGGTACTGTGCTCTTCTTGGATGTGTTAGATCAGTGAGGTATATATAATGTGGTACTGTGATTTCCCTGGATGGGTTAGATCAGTGAGGTATAACATTGTACTGTGCTCTCCTTGGATGGGTTATATCAGTGATGTATAATGTGGTACTATGGTCTCCTTGAATGGGTTAGACCAGTGACATATAACATTGTACTGTGCTCTCCTTGGATGGTTTAGATCAGTGAGGTATAACGTACTGTGCTCTCCTTGGATGGGTTAGATCAGTGAGGTATAACATGGTACTGTGCTCTCCTTGGATGGGTTAGATCAGTGACATATAATGTGCTACTGTGCTCTCCTTGGATGGGTTAGATCAGTGACATATAATGTGCTACTGTGCTCTCCTTGGATGGGTTAGATCAGTGACATATAATGTGGTACTGTGCTCTCCTTGGATGGGTTACATTAGTGACAAATAATGTGATACTGTCCTGTCCTTGGATGGGTTAGATCAGTGATGTATAATGTGGTACTGTGCTCTCCTTGGATGTGTTAGATCAGTGAGGTATATATAATGTGGTACTGTGCTCTCCTTGGATGGGTTAGATCAGTGAGGTATAACATTGCACTGTACTCTCCTTGGATGGGTTATATCAGTGATAATGTGGTACTGTGCTCTCCTTGGATGGGTTAAATCAGTGATGCATAACGTGGTACTGTGCTCTCCTTGGATGTGTTAGATCAGTAAAATACATGTAATGTGGCAACATGTTCTCCTTGGATGGGTTAGATCAGTGAGGTATATATAATGTGGTACTGTGCTCTCCTTGGATGGGTTACATCAGTGAGGTATATATAATGTGGTACTGTACTCTCCTAGCATGGGTTAGATCATTGAGATAAAACATTGTACTGTGCTCTCCTTGGATGGGTTAGATCTGTGACGTATAATGTGGTACTGTACTCTCCTTGGATGGGTTAGATCAGTGAGGTATATATAATGTGGTACTGTACTCTCCTAGCATGGGTTAGATCATTGAGATAAAACATTGTACTGTGCTCTCCTTGGATGGGTTAGATCTGTGACGTATAATGTGGTACTGTGCTGTCCTTGGATGGATTAGATCAGTGAGGTATATATAATGTGGTACTGTGCTCTCCTTGGATGGATTAGATCAGTGAGGTGTAATGTTGTACTGTGCTCTCCTTGGATGGGTTATATCAGTGAAGTATAATGTGGTACTGGGCTCTCCTTGGATGGGTTAGATCAGTGATGTATAATGTGGTACTGTGGTCTCCTTGGATGGGTTAAATGAGTGTAGTATAATGTGGTACTGTGCTCTCCTTGGATGGATTAGATCAGTGAGGTATATATAATGTGGTACTGTGGTCTCCTTGGATTGGTTAGTTCAGTGATGTATAATGTGGCACTGTGCTTTCCTTGGATGGGTTAGATCAGTAACGTATAATGAGGTACTGTGCTCTTCTTGGATCTATTAGATCAGTGAAATATAACATTGCACTTTGCTATCCTTGGATGGGTTAGATCAGTGGGGTATAACATGGTACTGTGCTCTCCTTGGATGGGTTAAATCAATGAGGTATATATAATGTAGCACTGTGGTCTCCTTGGATGGGTTAGATCAGTGATGTATAATGTGGTACTGTGCTCTTCTTGGATCAGTTAGATTAGTGATGTATAACATTGTACTGTGCTCTCCTTGGATGGGTTAGATCAGTGAGGTATAACATGGTACTGTGCTCTCCTTGGATGGGTTAGATCAGTGATGTATAATAAGGTACTGTGCTCTCCTTGAATGGGTTAGATAAAAGACATATAATGTGGTACTGTGCTCTCCTTGGATGGGTTAGATCAGTGACGTATAATGTGGTACTGTGCTCTCCTTGGATGGGTTAGATCAGTGACATATAATGTGGTACTCTGCTCTCCTTGGATGGGTTAGATCAGTGAGGTATATATAATGTGGTACTGTGATTTCCCTGGATGGGTTAGATCAGTGAGGTATAACATTGTACTGTGCTCTCCTTGGATGGGTTATATCAGTGATGTATAATGTGGTACTATGGTCTCCTTGAATGGGTTAGACCAGTGACATATAACATTGTACTGTGCTCTCCTTGGATGGTTTAGATCAGTGAGGTATAACGTACTGTGCTCTCCTTGGATGGGTTAGATCAGTGATGTATAACATGGTACTGTGCTCTCCTTGGATGGGTTAGATCAGTGACATATAATGTGCTACTGTACTCTCCTTGGATGGGTTAGATCAGTGACATATAATGTGCTACTGTGCTCTCCTTGGATGGGTTAGATCAGTGACATATAATGTGGTACTGTGCTCTCCTTGGATGGGTTACATTAGTGACAAATAATGTGATACTGTCCTGTCCTTGGATGGGTTAGATCAGTGATGTATAATGTGGTACTGTGCTCTCCTTGGATGTGTTAGATCAGTGAGGTATATATAATGTGGTACTGTGCTCTCCTTGGATGGGTTAGATCAGTGAGGTATAAAATTGCACTGTACTCTCCTTGGATGGGTTATATCAGTGATAATGTGGTACTGTGCTCTCCTTGGATGGGTTAAATCAGTGATGCATAACGTGGTACTGTGCTCTCCTTGGATGTGTTAGATCAGTAAAATACATGTAATGTGGCAACATGTTCTCCTTGGATGGGTTAGATCAGTGAGGTATATATAATGTGGTACTGTGCTCTCCTTGGATGGGTTACATCAGTGAGGTATAAAATTGTACTGTGCTCTCCTTGGATGGGTTAGATCAGTGACGTATAATGTGGTACTGTACTCTCCTTGGATGGGTTAGATCAGTGAGGTATATATAATGTGGTACTGTACTCTCCTAGCATGGGTTAGATCATTGAGATAAAACATTGTACTGTGCTCTCCTTGGATGGGTTAGATCTGTGACGTATAATGTGGTACTGTGCTGTCCTTGGATGGATTAGATCAGTGAGGTATATATAATGTGGTACTGTGCTCTCCTTGGATGGATTAGATCAGTGAGGTATAATGTTGTACTGTGCTCTTCTTGGATGGGTTATATCAGTGAAGTATAATGTGGTACTGGGCTCTCCTTGGATGGGTTAGATCAGTGATGTATAATGTGGTACTGTGGTCTCCTTGGATGGGTTAAATGAGTGTAGTATAATGTGGTACTGTGCTCTCCTTGGATGGATTAGATCAGTGAGGTATATATAATGTGGTACTGTGGTCTCCTTGGATGGGTTAGTTCAGTGATGTATAATGTGGCACTGTGCTTTCCTTGGATGGGTTAGATCAGTAATGTATAATGAGGTACTGTGCTCTTCTTGGATCTATTAGATCAGTGAAATATAACATTGCACTTTGCTATCCTTGGATGGTTAGATCAGTGGGGTATAACATGGTACTGTGCTCTCCTTGGATGGGTTAAATCAATGAGGTATATATAATGTAGCACTGTGGTCTCCTTGGATGGGTTAGATCAGTGATGTATAATGTGGTACTGTGCTCTCCTTGGATGGGTTAGATCAGTGATGTATAATAAGGTACTGTGCTCTCCTTGAATGGGTTAGATAAAAGACATATAATGTGGTACTGTGCTCTCCTTGGATGGGTTAGATCAGTGACGTATAATGTGGTACTGTGCTCTCCTTGGATGGGTTAGATCAGTGATGAATAATGTGGCACTGTGGTCTCCTTGGATCTGTTAGATCAGTGAGGTATATATAATGTGGTACTGTGCTCTCCTTGGATGGGTTAGATCAGTGAGGTATAACATTATACTGTGCTTTCCTTGGATGGGTTAGATCAGTGACGTATAATGTGGTACTGTGCTCTCCTTGGATGGGTTAGATCAGTGATGTTTAACATGGTACTGTGCTCTCCTTGGATGTGTAAGATCACTAAAGTACATGTAATGTGGCAACGTGTTCTCCTTGGATGGGTTAGATCAGTGAGATATATATAATGAGGTACTATGCTCTCCTTGAATGGGTTAGATCAGAAAGGTATAACATTGTATTGTGCTGCCCTTGGATGGATTAGATCAGTGAAATATAATGTGGTACTGCGCTATCCTTGGATGGGTTAAATCAGTGAGATATATATAATTTGTACTGTACTCTCCTAGCATGCGTTAGAACAGTGAGGTTTATATAATGTGGTACTGTGGTCCCCTGGATGGGTTAGATCAGTGATGTGTAATCTGGTACTGTGCTCTCTTTTGATTGGTTATATCAGTGACATATAATGTGGTACTGTGCTCTTCATGGATTGGCTGGATCAGTGAGGTATAAAATGGTACTGTGCTCTTCTTGGAAGGGTTAGATCAGTGAGGTATAACATGGTACTGTGCTCTCCTTGGATGGGTTAGATCAGTGAAGTATAACATGGTACTGTGCTCTGCTTGGATGGGTTAGATCAGTGACATATAATGTGGTACTGTGCTCTCCTTGAGTGGGTTAGACCAGTGACGTAAATTGTGGTACTGTGCTGTCCTTGGATGGGTTTGATCAGTGACATATAATGTGGTACTGTGCTCTCCTTGGATGTGTTGGATCAGTGAGGTATATATAATGTGGTAATGTGCTCTCCTTGGATGGGTTAGATCAGTGAGGTATAACAGTGTACTGTGCTTTCCTTTGGATGGGTTATATCAGTGACGTATAATGTGCTACAGTGCTCTGCTTGGATGGGTTAGATCAGTGATGTATAACATGGTACTGTGCTCTCCTTGGATGTGTTAGATCAGTAAAGTACATGTAATGTGGCAACGTGTTGTCCTTGGATGGGTTAGATCAGTGAGGTATATATAATGTGGTACTGTGCTCTCCTTGGATGGGTTTGATCATTCAGTTATAACATTGTACTGTGCTCTCCGTGGATGGGTTAGATCAGTGACATATAATGTGGTACTGTGCTTTCCTTGGATAGGTTAGATCAGTGAGGTATATATAATGTGGTACTGCACTCTCCTAGAATGGGTTAGATCAGTGAGGTATAACATTGTACTGTGCTCTCCTTGGATGGGTTAGATCAGTGTTGTATAATGTGGTACTGTGCTCTCCTTGGATGGGTTAGATCAGTGAGGTATATATAATGTGGTATTGTGCTTTTCTTGGATGGGTTAGATCAGCGATGTATAATGTGGTACTGTGCCCTCCTTGTATGGGTTAGATCAGTGATGTATAATGTGGTACTGTGCTCTCCTTGGATCAGTTAGGTCAGTGATGTATAATGAGGTACTGTGCGCTTCATGGATCGGTTAGATTAGTGAAGTTTAACATTGTACTGTGCTCTCCTTGGATGTATTAGATCAGTGACATATAACTTGGTACTGTGCTCTCCTTGGATCAGTTAGATCAGTGAGGTATATATAATGTGGTACTGTGCTCTCCTTGGATGGGTTAGATCAGTGACGTTTAATGTGGTACCGTGCTCTCCTTGGATAGGTTAGATCAGTGATGTATAATGTGGTACTGTGCTCTCCTTGGATGGGTTAGATCAGAGAGATATAACATGGTAAGGTGCTCTCCTTGGATGGGTTAGAACAGTAAGGTAAAACATGGTACTGTGCTCTCTTGGGATGGGTTAGATCAGTGATGTATAACATGGTACTGTGGTATCCTTTGGATGGGTTAAATCAGTGAGGTACATATAATGTGGTACTGTGCTCTCCTTCGATGGGTTAGATCAGCGATGCATAATGTGGTACTGTGCTCTTCTTGGATCGGTTAGATCAGTGACATATAATTAGGTACTGTGCTCTTCTTGGATCTGTTAGATCAGTGACGTATAACATTGTACTCTGCTGTCTTTGGATGGGTTAGCTCAGTGAGGTATAACATGGTACTGTGCTCTCCTTGGATGTGTTAGATCAGTGAGGTATAACATGGTATCGTGCTCTCCTTGGATGGGTTAGATCAGTGAGGTATATATAATGTGGTACTGTGCTCTCCTTGGATGGGTTAGATCAGTGACGTATAATGTGGTACTGTGCTCTCCTTGGATCGGTTAGATCAGTGACGTATAATGAGGTACTGTGCTCTTCTTGGATGTGTTAGATCAGTGAGGTATATATAATGTGGTACTGTGCTCTCCCTGGATGGGTTAGATCAGTGAGGTATAACGTTGTACTGTGCTGTCCTTGGATGGGTTATATCAGTGATGTATAATGTGGTACTGTGCTCTCCTTGGATGGCTTAGATCAGTGTTGTATAATGTGGTACTGTGCTCTCCTTGGATGGGTTAGATCAGTGATGTATAATGTGGCACTGTGGTCTCCTTGGATCTGTTAGATCATTGAGGTATATATAATGTGGTACTGTGCTCTCCTTGGATGGGTTAGATCAGTGATGTATAACATGGTACTGTGCTCTCCTTGGATGTGTAAGATCACTAAAGTACATGTAATGTGGCAACGTGTTCTCCTTGGATGGGTTAGATCAGTGAGATATATATAATGAGGCACTATGTTCTCCTTGAATCGGTTAGATCAGAAAGGTATAACATTGTATTGTGCTGTCCTTGGATGGGTTAGATCAGTGAAATATAATGTGGTGCTGCGCTCTCCTTGGATAGGTTAAATCAGTGACATATATATAATTTGGTACTGTACTCTCCTAGCATGGGTTAGAACAGTGAGGTTTATATAATGTGGTACTGTGGTCTCCCTGGATGGGTTAGATCAGTGATGTGTAATCTGGTACTGTGCTCTCCTTTGATCGGTTATATGAGTGACATATAATGTGGTACTGTGCTCTTGATGGATCGGTTAGATCAGTGAGGTATAACATGGTACTGTGCTCTTCTTGGATGGGTTAGATCAGTGAGGTATAACATGGTACTGTGCTCTCCTTGGATGGGTTAGATCAGTGAAGTATAACATGGTACTGTGCTCTGCTTGGATGGGTTAGATCAGTGACATATAATGTGGTACTGTGCTCTCCTTGGATGGGTTAGATTAGTGACATATAATGTGGTACTGTGCTCTCCTTGGGTGGGTTAGATCAGTGACGCATAATGTGGTACTGTGCTGTCCTTGGATGGGTTAGATCAGTGACATATAATGTGGTACTGTACTCTCCTTGGATGTGTTGGATCAGTGAGGTATATATAATGTGGTAATGTGCTCTCCTTGGATGGGTTAGATCAGTGAGGTATAACAGTGTACTGTGCTTTCCTTGGATGGGTTAGATCAGTGACGTATAATGTGCTACTGTGCTCTGCTTGGATGGGTTAGATCAGTGATGTATAACACGGTACTGCACTCTCCTTGGATGTGTTAGATCAGTAAAGTACATGTAATGTGGCAACGTGTTGTCCTTGGATGGGTTAGATCAGTGAGGTATATATAATGTGGTACTGTGCTCTCCTTGGATGGGTTAGATCAGTGAGTTATAACATTGTACTGTGCTCTCCTTGGATGGGTTAGATCAGTGTTGTATAATGTGGTACTGTGCTTTCCTTTGATGGGTTAGATCAGTGAGGTATATATAATGTGGTATTGTGCTTTTCTTGGATGGGTTAGATCAGCGATGTATAATGTGGTACTGTGCCCTCCTTGTATGGGTTAGATCAGTGATGTATAATGTGGTACTGTGCTCTCATTGGATCAGTTAGATCAGTGACGTATAATGAGGTACTGTGCACTTCATGGATCGAATAGATCAGTGAAGTTTAACATTGTACTGTGCTCTCCTTGGATGGGTTAGATCAGTGACATATAACTTGGTACTGTGCTCTCCTTGGATCGGTTAGATCAGTGAGGTATATATAATGTGGTACTTTGCTCTCCTTGGATGGGTTAGATCAGTGACATTTAATGTGGTACTGTGCTCTCCTTGGATAGGTTAGATCAGTGATGTATAATGTGGTACTGTGCTCTCCTTGGATGGGTTAGATCAGAGAGATATAACATGGTAAGGTGCTCTCCTTGGATGGGTTAGAACAGTAAGGTAAAACAAGGTACTGTGCTCTCTTGGGATGGGTTAGATCAGTGAGGTATAACATGGTACTGTGGTATCCTTGAATGGGTTAGATCAGTGAGGTATATATAATGTGGTACTGTGCTCTCCTTCGATGGGTCAGATCAGCGATGCATAATGTGGTGCTGTGCTCTTCTTGGATCGGTAAGATCAGTGACATATAATTAGGTACTGTGCTCTTCTTGGATCTGTTAGATCAGTGACGTATAACATTGTACTCTGCTGTCTTTGGATGGGTTAGCTCTGTGAGGTATAACATGGTACTGTGCTCTCCTTGGATGGGTTAGATCAGTGAGGTATATATAATGTGGTACTGTGCTCTCCTATGGATGGGTTAGATCAGTGGTACTGTGCTCTCCTTGGATCGGTTAGATCAGTGACGTATAATGAGGTACTGTGCTCTTCTTGGATGTGTTTGATCAGTGAGATATATATAATGTGGTACTGTGCACTCCCTGGGTGGGTTAGATCAGGGAGGTATAACGTTGTACTGTGCTGTCCTTGGATGGGTTATATCAGTGACGTATAATGTGGTACTGTGCCCTCCTTGAATGGGTTAGATCAGTGAGGTATAATGTGGTACTGTGCTCTCCTTGGAAGTGTTATATCAGTGAGTTATATATAATGTGGTACTGTGCTCTCCTAGGATGGGTTATATCAGTGAGGGATAACATTATAGTGTGCTTTCCTTGGATGGGTTAGATCAGTGATGGATAATGTGGAACTGTGATCTCCTTGGATGGGTTAGATCAGTAATGTATAACGTGGTAATGTGCTCTCCTTGGATGTGTTATATCATTAAAGTACATGTAATGTGGCAACGTGTTCTCCTTGGATGGGTTAGATCACTGAGGTATATATAATGTGGTACTGTGCTCTCCTTGCATGGGTTAGATCAGTGACGTATAATGTGGTACTGTACTCTCTTGGATGGGTTAGATCAGTGAGGTATATATAATGTTGTACTGTACTCTCCTAGCATGGGTTAGATAATTGAGATATAACATTGTACTGTGCTCTCCTTGGCTGGGTTAGATCTGTGACGTATAATGTGGTACTGTGCTTTCCTTGGATGGATTAGATCAGTGAGGCATATATAATGTGGTACTGTGCTCTCCTTGGATGGGTTATATCAGTGAAGTATAATTGTGGTATTGTGCTCTCCTTTGATGGGTTAGATCAGTGATGTATAATGTGGTACTGTGGTCTACTTGGATGGGTTAAATGAGTGTTGTATAATGTGGTACTGTGCTCTCCTTGGATGGATTAGATCAGAGAGGTACATCTAATGTTGTACTGTGCTCCCCTTGGATGTGTTAGATCAGCGAGGTATATATAATGTGGTACTGTGGTCTCCTTGGATGGGTTAGATCAGTGATGTATAATGTGGTACTGTGCTTTCCTTGGATGGGTTAGATCAGTAACGTATAATGAGGTACTGTGCTCTTCTTGGATCGATTAGATCAGTGAAATATAACATTGTACTTTGCTATCCTTGGATCGGTTAGATCAGTGGGGTATAAGACGGTACTGTGCTCTCTTTGGATGGGTTAGATCAATGAGGTATATATAATGTAGCACTGTGGTCTCCTTGGATGGGTTAGATCAGTGATGTATAATGTGGTACTGTGTTCTCCTTGGATCACTTAGATCAGTGACATATAATGAGGCACTGTGCTCTTCTTGGATTCGTTAGATTAGTGATGTATAGCATTGTACTGTGCTCTCCTTGGATGGGTTAGATCAGTGAGGTATAACATGGTACTGTGCTCTCTTTCGATGGGTTAGATCAGTGATGTATAATATGGCACTGTGCTCTCCTTGGATGGGTTAGATCAAAGATATATAATGTGGTACAGTGCTCTCCTTGGATGGGTTAGATCAGTGACGTATATTGTGGTACTGTGCTTTCCTTGGATGGGTTAGATCAGTGATGTATAATGTGGTACTATGCTCTAATTGGATGGGTTAGATCAGTGATGTATAATGTGGTACTGTGCTCTCCTTGGATGGGTTAGATCAGTGATGTATAATGTTGTACTATGGTCTCCTTGGATGTGTTAGGTCAGTGAGGTATATATAATGTGGTACTGTGCTCTCCTTGGATGGGTTAGATCAGTGATGTATAACATGGCACTCTGCTCTCCTTGGATGTGTTAGATCAATAAAGTACATGTAATGTGGCAATGTGTTCTCCTTGGATGGGTTAGATCAGTGTGATATATATAACGAGGTACTGTGCTCCCCTTGGATGGGTTAGACCAGAAAGGTATAACATTGTATTGTGCTCTTTGTGGATGGGTTAGATCAGTGACATATAATGTGGTACTGTGCTCTCCTTGGATGAGTTAAATCATTGAGGTATATATAATTTGGTACTGTACTCTCCTAGCATGTGTTAGAACAGTGAGTTATATATAACGTGGTACTGTGGTCTCCCTGGATGGGTTAGATCAGTGATGTGTTATGTGGTACTGTGTTCTCCTTGGATCAGTTATATCAGTGACGTATAACATTGTACTGTGCTCTGTTTGGAAGGGTTAGATCAGTGAGGTATAACATGGTACTGTGCTCTTCTTGGATGGGTTAGATCAGTGAGGTATAACATGGTACTGTGCTCTCCTTGGATGGGTTCGATCAGTGACATATAATGTGGTACTGTGCTTTCCTTGGATGGGTTAGATTACGAACATATAATGTGGTACTGTGCTCTCCTTGGTTGGGTTAGACCAGTGATGTATAATGTGGTATTGTGCTGTCCTTGGATGGGTTAGATCAGTGAGGTATATATAATGTGGTACTGTGGTCTCCTTTGATGCATTTGATAAGTGAGGTATGATGTGGTACTGTTGTCTCCTTGGATCGGTTAGATCAGTGTCATATAACATTGTACTTTGCTCTCCTTGGATGGGTTAGATCAGTGATGTATAATGTGGTACTGTGCTCTGCTTGGATGGGTTAGATCAGTGATGTATAACATGGTACTGTGCTCTCCTTGGATGTGTTAGATCAGTAAAGTACATGTAATGTGGCAACTTGTCCTCCTTGGATGGGTTAGATCAGTGAGGTATTTATAATGTGGTACTGTGCTCTCCTTGGATGGGTTACATCAGTGAGGTATAACATTGTACTGTGCTCTCCTTGGATGGGTTAGATGAGTGACATATAATGTGGTACGGTGCTTTCCTTGGATGGGTTAGATCAGTGAGGTATATATAATGTATTACTGTACTCTCCTAGGATGAGTTAGATCAGTGAGGTATAACATTGTACTGTGCTCTCCTTCGATGGGTTAGATCAGTGTTGTATAATGTGATACTGTGCTCTCCTTGGATGGGTTAGTTCAGTGAGGTATATATAATGTGGTATTGTGCTTTTCTTGGATGGGTTAGATCAGTGATGTATAATGTGGTACTGTGCCCTCCTTGTATGGGTTAGATCAGTGATGTATAATGTGGTACTGTGCTATCCTTGGATGGGTTAGATCAGTGAGGTATATATAATTTGGTACTGTGGTCTCTTTTGATGCATTTGATAAGTGAGGTATGATGTGGTACAGTTGTCTCATTGGATCGATTAGATCAGTGACTTATAACATTGTACTGTGCTCTCCTTGGATGGGTTAGATCAGTGATGTATAATGGCACTCTGCTTTCCTTGGATAGATTAGATCAGTGATCTATAATGTGGTACTGTGCTCTTCTTGCATGGGTTAGATCAGTCAAGTGTAATGTGGTACTGTGCTCTCCTTGGATGTGTTAGACCAGTAACATATATATAATGTGGCAACGTGCTCTCCTTGGGTGGGTTAAATCAGTGATATATGATGTGGTACTGTGCTCTCTTTGGATGGGTTAGATCAGTGAGGTATAATGTGGTACTGCACTCTCCTTGGATGGTTTAGATAAGTGAGGTATATATAATGTGGTACTGCGCTCTCTTTCGATGGGTTAGATCAGTGATGTATAATGTGGTACTGTGCTCTCCTTGGATGGGTTAGATCAGTGATGTATAATGTGGTACTGCGCTCTCCTTGGATGGTTTAGATAAGTGAGGTATATATAATGTGGTACTGTGCTCTCCTTCAATGGGTTAGATCAGAGATGTATAATGTGGTACTGTGCTCTCCTTGGATTGGTTAGATCAGTGACGTATAATGAGGTACTGTGCTCTTCTTGGTTCGGTTAGATCAGTGACATAGAACTTGGTACTGTGCTCTCCTTGGATGGGTTAGATCAGTGAGGTATATATAATGTAGTGCTGTGCTCTCCTATAGATGGGTTAGATCAGTGATGTATAATGCGGTACTGTGCTCTCCTTGGATCGGTTAGATCAGTGACGTATAATGAGGTACTGTGCGCTTCTTGGATCGGTTAGATCAGTGACATATAACATTGTACTGTGCTCTCCTTGGATGGGTTAGATCAGTGATATATAAATTGGTACTGTGCTCTCCTTGGATCGATTAGATCAGTGAGGTATATATAATGTGGTAATGTGCTCTCCTTATATGGGTTAGATCAGTGACGTATAATGTGGTACTGTGCTCTCCTTGGATGGGTTAGATCAGTGATGTATAATGTGGTACTGTGCTCTGCTTGGATGGGTTAGATCAGGGAGATATAACAGGGTAAGGTGCTTTCCTTGGATGGGTTAGAACAGTAAGTTATAACAAGGTACTGTGCTCTCCTTGGATGGGTTAGATCAGTGAGGTATATATAATGTGGTACTGTGCTCTCCTTCGATGGGTTAGATCAGTGATGTATAATGCGGTACTGTGCTCTTCTTGGATCGGTTAGATCAGTGAGGTATAACATGGTACTGTGCTCTCCTTGGATGGGTTAGATCAGTGAGGTATATATAATGTGGTACTGTACTTTCCTAGCATGGGTTAGATCATTGAGATATAACATTGTACTGTGCTTTCCTTGGATGGGTTAGATCAGTGACGTATAATGAGTTACTGTGCTGTCCTTGGATGGATTAGATCAGTGAGGTATATATAATGTGGTACTGTGCTCTAATTGGATGGGTTAGATCAGTGAGGTATAACGTTGTACTGTGCACTCCTTGGATGGGTTATATCAGTGAAGTATAATGTGGCACTTTGCTCTCCTTGGATGGGTTAGCTCAATTATGTATAATGTGGTACTGTGGTCTCCTTGGATGGGTTAAATGAGTGACATATAATGTGGTACTCTGCTCTCCTTGGATGGATTAGATTAGTGAGATATATATTATGTGATACTGTGCTCTCCTTGGATCGGTTAGATCAGTGACTTATAATGTGGTACTGTGCTCTACTTGGCTCTGTTAGATCAATGATGTATAATGAGGTACTGTGCTCTTCTTGGATCAGACAGATCTGATGTATAACATTGTACTGTGCTCTCCTTGGATAGGTTAGATCAGTGAGGTATAACATGGTACTGTGCTCTCCTTGGATGGGTTACATTAGTGAGGTATAACATGGTACTGTGCTCTCCTTGGATGGGTTAGCTAAGTGACTTATAATGTGGTACTGTGCTCTCCTTGGATGTGTTAGATCAGTGACATATAATGTGTGACTGTGCTCTACTTGGATGGGTTACATTAGTGACGAATAATGTGATAATGTGCTGTCCTTGGATGGGTTTGATCAGTGATGCATAATGCGGTACTGTGCTCTCCTTGGATGTGTTAGATCACTGAGGTATATATAATGTGGCACTGTGCTCTCCTTGGATGGGTTAGATTAGTGAGGTATAACATTGTACTGTGCACTCCTTGGATGGGTTATATCAGTGATGTATAATGTGGTATTGTGCTCTCCTTGGATGGGTTAGATCAGTGAGGTATATATAATGTAGTGCTGTACTCTCCTAGGATGAGTTAGATCAGTGAGGTATAATATTGTACTGTGCTCTCCTTGGATGGGTTAGATCAGTGAGGTATATATAATGTGGTATTGTGCTTTTCTTGGAAGGATTAGATCAGTGATGTATAATGTGGTACTGTGCCCTCCTTGTATGGGTTAGATCAGTGATGTATAATGTGGTACTGTGCTATCCTTGGATGGGTTAGATCAGTGAGGTATATATAATTTGGTACTGTGGTCTCTTTTGATGCGTTTGATAAGTGAGGTATGATGTGGTACTGGTGCCTCATTGGATCGGTTAGATCAGTGATGTATAACATTGTACTGTGCTCTCCTGTGGTGTTTTACATCAGTGATGTATAACATGGTACTCTGCTTTCCTTGGATGGGTTAGATCAGTGATGTATAACATGGTACTGTGCTCTCCTTGGATAGGTTAGATCAGTGATGTATAATGTGGTACTGTGCTCTTCTTGCATGGGTTAGATCAGTGAGGTGTAATGTGGTACTGTGGTCTCCTTGGATATGTTAGATCAGTAACATATATATATAATGTGGCAACGTGCTCTCCTTGGATGGGTTTGATCAGTGAGGTATATATAATGTGGTACTGTGCTCTCCTTGGGTGGGTTAGATCAGTGATATATCATGTGGTACTGTGCTCTCTTTGGATGGGTTAGATAAGTGAGGTATGATGTGGTACTGCAGTCTCCTTGGATGGGTTAGATCAGTGAGGTATAATGTGGTACTGTGCTCTCCTTGGATGGGTTACATCAGTGATGCATAATGTGGTACTGCGCTCTCCTTAGATGGTTTAGATAAGTGAGGTATATATAATGTGGTACTGCACTCTCCTTCAATGGGTTAGAACATGGATGTATAATGTGGTACTGTGCTCTCCTTGGATGGGTTAGATCAGTGAGGTATAACATGGTAAGGTGCTCTCCTTGGATGGGTTAGAAAAGTAAGGTATAACATGCTACTGTGCTCCCCTTGGATGGGTTAGATCAGTGAGGTATAACATGGTACTGTGCTCTCCTTGGATGGGTTAGATCAGTGAGGTATATATAATGTGGTACTGTGCTCTCCTTCAATGGGTTAGATCAGTGATGTATAATGTGGTACTGTGCTCTCCTTGGATCGGTTAGATCAGTGACGTATAATTAGGTACTGTGCTCTTCTTGGATCGGTTAGATCAATGACATATAAGATTGAACTCTGCTGTCTTTGGATGGTTTAGCTCAGTGAAGTATAACATGGTACTGTGCTCTCCTTGGATGTGTTAGATCAGTGAGGTATAACATGTTACCGTGCTCTCCTTGGATGGGTTAGATCAGTGAGGTATAACATTATGCTGTGCTTTCCTTGGATGGGTTAGATCAGTGACGTATAATGTGGAACTGTGCTCTCCTTGGATGGTTTAGATCAGTGATTTATAACGTGGTACTGTGCTCTCCTTGGATGTGTTAGATCAGTAAAGTACATGTAATGTGGCAATGTGTTCTCCTTGGATGGGTTAGATCAGTGAGGTATATATAATGTGGTCATTTGCTCTCCTTGGATGGGTTAGATCAGTGAAGTATAACATTGTACTGTGCTCTCCTTGGATGGGTTAGATCAGTGAGGTATAACATGGTAAGGTGCTCTCCTTGGATGGGTTAGAAAAGTAAGGTATAACATGCTACTGTGCTCCCCTTGGATGGGTTAGATCAGTGAGGTATAACATGGAACTATGATCTCTTTGGATGGGTTAGATCAGTGAGGTATATATAATGTGGTACTGTGCTCTCCTTCAATGGGTTACATCAGTGATGTATAATGTGGTACTGTGCTCTCCTTGGATCGGTTAGATCAGTGACGTATAATTAGGTACTGTGCTCTTCTTGGATCGGTTAGATCAATGACGTATAAGATTGAACTCTGCTGTCTTTGGATGGTTTAGCTCAGTGAGGTATAACATGGTACTGTGCTCTCCTTGGATGTGTTAGATCAGTGAGGTATAACATGTTACCGTGCTCTCCTTGGATGGGTTAGATCAGTGAGGTATAACATTATGCTGTGCTTTCCTTGGATGGGTTAGATCAGTGACGTATAATGTGGAACTGTGCTCTCCTTGGATGGTTTAGATCAGTGATTTATAACGTGGTACTGTGCTCTCCTTGGATGTGTTAGATCAGTAAAGTACATGTAATGTGGCAATGTGTTCTCCTTGGATGGGTTAGATCAGTGAGGTATATATAATGTGGAAATTTGCTCTCCTTGGATGGGTTAAATCAGTGACATCAAAAACTCACTGGTTGGATTCAAGACGCTCTCCACAAGATGCTGGAATATTTTTCCTTTTATTTACTAATAGACTTGAAGTGCGTTCAGTATCATGCACTTTTCAGCAAGTGAATACTCAACTTCTTCAGAATGCAAAACAGTGGAGCCTTCCAAAAGGCTGCCTTTAATACATCAATCAATTAACACTAATTAGAACATTTAAAAGGTCTGTTTCACTAATTAAAACAAGCATAGTAAACTGCAACCTATAAAAACAGTATGTAAAGACTAAAACAACCACCAGGGCTAGTCAATACAAAACATGCTTGATTCTATATAATAACAATAAAATATTTAGAAGTTAGAATCCATCACAGTATAAGTAACAACACTGATGTGAAGATGTAAACTGTGTTTGTTACTTTTTCAATATTAATGTGCAAAATTAATACAAGTCATCCCCTATATACAAAACCATCCCCCTTTTCAACAAATCTCTACTGTTTGGAGGTTAAGCAACTTTAGAAAGTTCTAAAAATTGCAGGGTTTTTTTTGAAACAACTTTAAGAAGTTAAAACACACAATAATAATAATAGGAAGTATTGCAACAGTAAACAGGTAGTGTACTTAGCCAAGTGTTGTCACTGCCCGGTCTTCTATATAGGGAAGACGGACAGAAGGTTAAACGAGAGGATCTACGAACACCTATACAGCATTAGGTGTAATAAACTGTCCAACGCTTTGGCAAGGCACGTTAACGAACATCCAGGACACGAGTTTAAATTCAGGGCCATTGACCAACAGGTCAGTGATGGAAGGGGTGGTCATGACTCACTTAAACTCGAAAGGAAAGGAAAGAGCTCCTTTGGCAATTGAGGGTTAATTCTAACCAGAGACCTGGCATAAATGAAATGTGCTCAATTCAGTGTATACTGAGGTTAAAGAACTTAGAGAGGTAGTAAACTCACCCCCCACCCCTTGTCAAGCCTATTAATAGGTGGATGCTTTATATACATTTAGGCACTTACAAGACTAAATATCAGCACACATTACAACTTGTACATTTTGTATTGGATGCATAATTACGTGCAAACTAATTAGGAAGTAGACCTATTTGCAGCAAGACACATTAATTCTTCTTTTTAAGTTTATTTTTATTTTCATTTTTAGTTGCATGGTACTTCCTATTATTATTATTGTGTGTTTTAACTTCTTAAAGTTGTTTCAAAAAAAAAAACCCTGCAATTTTTAGAACTTTCTAAAGTTGCTTAACCTCCAAACAGTAGAGATTTGTTGAAAAGGGGGATGGTTTTGTATATAGGGGATGACTTGTATTAATTTTGCACATTAATATTGAAAAAGTAACAAACACAGTTTACATCTTCACATCAGTGTTGTTACTTATACTGTGATGGATTCTAACTTCTAAATATTTTATTGTTATTATATAGAATCAAGCATGTTTTGTACTGACTAGCCCTGGTGGTTGTTTTAGTCTTTACATACTGTTTTTATAGGTTGCAGTTTACTATGCTTGTTTTAATTAGTGAAACAGACCTTTTAAATGTTCTAATTAGTGTTAATTGATTGATGTATTAAAGGCAGCCTTTTGGAAGGCTCCACTGTTTTGCATTCTGAAGAAGTTGAATATTCACTTGCTGAAAAGTGCATGATACTGAACGCACTTCAAGTCTATTAGTAAATAAAAGGAAAAATATTCCAGCATCTTGTGGAGAGCGTCTTGAATCCAACCAGTGAGTTTTTGGTTTCTTTTTCGTTCATCGGAGGTAAATCAGTGACATATAATGTGGTACTGTAGTCTCCTTGGATGGGTTAGATCAGTGAGGTATATATAATGTGGTACTGCACTCTCCTAGCATGGGTTAGATCATTGAGATATAACATTGTACTGTGCTGTCCTTGGATGGGTAAGATGAGTGACGTATAATGAGTTACTGTGCTCTCCTTGGATGGGTTAGATCAGTGAGGTATATATAATGTGGTACTGTGCTCTCCTTGGATGGGTTAGATCAGTGAGGTATAATGTTGTACTGTGCTCTCCTTGGATGGGTTACATCAGTGAAGTATAATGTGGTACTTTGCTCTCCTTGGATGGGTTAGATTAGTGATGTATAATGTGGTACTGTGGTCTCCTTGGATGGGTTAAATGAGTGACATATTATCTAGTACTGTGCTCTCCTTGGATCTGTTAGAACAGTGACATATAATGAGGTACTGTGCTCTTCTTGGATCAGTTAAATCAGTAACGCATAACATTGTACTTTGCTTTCCTTGGATGGGTTATGTCAGTGAGGTGTAACATGGTACTGTGCTCTCCTTGGATGGGTTAGATCAGTGATGTATAACATGGTACTGTGCTCTCCTTGGATGGGTTAGATCAGTGACGTATAATGTGGTACTGTGCTGTCCTTGGATGGGTTAGATCAGTGATGTATAATGTGGTACTGTGCTCTCATTGGATGTGTTAGATCAGTGAGGTGTATATAATGTGGTACTGTGCTCTCCTTGGATGGGTTAGATCAGTGAGGTATAACATTGCACTGTGCTCTCCTTGGATGGGTTATATCAGTGATGTATAATGTGGTACTGTGCTCTCCTTGGATGGGTTAGATCAGTGACATATAATTTGGTACAGTGCTCTCCTTGGATGTGTTAGATCAGTGAGTTATATATAATGTGGTACTGTGCTCTCCTTGGATGGGTTAGATCAGTGAGGTATAACATTATACTGTGCTTTCCTTGGATGGGTTAGATCAGTGACGTATAATGTGGTACTGTGCTCTTCTTGGATGGGTTAGATCAGTAAAGTACATGTAATGTGGCAACGTGTTCTCCTTGGATGGATTAGATCAGTGAGGTATATATAATCTGGTACTGTGCTCTCCTTGGATGGGTTAGATCAGTGAGGTATAACATTGTACTGTGCTCTCCTTGGTTGGGTTAGATCAGTGACATATAATGTGGTACTGTACTCTCCTTGGATGTGTTAGATCAGTGAGGTATATCTAATGTGGTACTGTACTCTCCTAGCATGGGTTAGATCATTGAGATATAACATTGTACTGTGCTCTCCTTGGATGGGTTAGATCTGTGATGTATAATGTGGTACTGTGCTCTCCTTGGATGGATTAGATCAGTGAGGTATATATAATGTGGTACTGTGCTCTCCTTGGATGGGTTAGATCAGTGAGGTATAACATTGTACTGTGCTCTAATTGTATGAGTTGTATCAGTGAAGTATAATGTGGTACTGTGCTCTCCTTGGATGAGTTAGATTAGTGATGTATAATGTGGTACTGTGGTCTCCTTGGATGGGTTAAATGAGTGTCGTATAACATGGTACTGTGCTCTCCTTGGATGGATTAGATCAGTGAGGTACATATAATGTGGTACTGTGCTCCCTTGGATGGGTTAGATCAGTGAGGTATATATAATGTGGTACTGTGGACTCCTTGGGTGGGTTAGATCAGTGATGTATAATGTGGTACTGTGCATTCCTTGGATGGGTTAGATCAGTAACGTATAATGAGGTACTGTGTTCTTCTTGGATTGATTAGATCAGTGAAATATAACATTGTACTTTGCTATACTTGGATGGGTTAGATCAGTGAGGTATAACATGGCACTGTGCTCTCCTTTGATGGATTAGATCAGTGAGGTATAATATGGTACTGTGCTCTCCTTGGATGGGTTAGATAAGTGATGTATAATGTGGTACTGTGCTCTCCTTGGATGGGTTAGATCAGTGACGTATAATGTGGTACTGTGCTCTCCTTGGATGGGTTAGGTCAGTGAGGTATATATAATGTGGTACTGTGGTGTCCTTGGATGGGGTTATTTCAGTGAGGTATAATGTGGTACTGTGTTCTCCTTGGATGGGTTATATCAGTGACATACAATGTGGTACTGTGCTCTCCTTGGATGGGTTAGATCAGTGATGTATAATGTGATACTGTGCTCTTCTTGGATGGGTTAGATCAGTGACATATAATATGGTACTGTGGTCTCCTTGGATGTGTTATATCAGTGAGGTATATATAATGTGGTACTGTGCTCTCCTTGGATGCGTTAGATCAGTGACGTATAATGTAGTACTGTGCTCTCCTTGGATGGGTTAGATCAGTGATGTATAACGTGGTACTGTGCTCTCCTTGGATGTGTTAGATCAATAAATTACATGTAATGTGGCAACGTGTTCTCCTTGGATGGGTTAGATCAGTGAGGTATATATAATGTGGTACTGTGCTCTCCTTGAATGGGCTAGATCAGTGAGGTATAACATTTTACTGTGCTCTCCTTGGATCAGTGAGGTATAACATTGTACTGTGCTCTCCTTGGATGCATTAGATCAGTGTTGTATAATGTGGTACTGTGCTGTCCTTGGATGGGTTAGATCGGTAAGGTATATATAATGTGGTACTGTACTCTCCTAGGATTGGTTAGATCAGTGAGGTATAACATTGTACTGTGCTCTCCTTGGATCGGTTAGATCAGCGAGGTATATATAATGTGGTACTGTCGTCTCCTTTGATGCATTTGATAAGTGAGGTATGATATGGTACTGTTGTCTCCCTGGATCGGTTAGATCAGTGATGTATAACATTGTACTGTGCTCTCCTTCGATGGGTTAGATCAGTGATGTATAACATTGTACTGTGCTTTCCTTGGATGGGTTAGATCAGTGATGTATAACATGGTACTGTGCTCTCATTGGATAGGTTAGATCAGTGATGTATAATGTGGTACTGTGCTCTCCTAGGATGGGTTAGATAAGTGAGGCATGATGTTGTACTGTAGTCTCTTTGGATGGGTTAGATCAGTGAGGTATAATGTGGTACTGTGCTCTCTTTGCATGGGTTAGATCAGTTAGGTATAACATGGTACTGTGCTTGTTTTGGATGGGTTAGATCAGTGAGTTATAACACAGTACTGTGTTCTCCTTGGATGGCTTAGATCAATGAGGTATATATAATGTGGTACTGTGCTCTCCTTGGATGGGTTAGATCAGTGAGGCATATATAACATGGTACTGTGCTCCCCCTGGATGGCTTAAACCAATGAGGTATATCATGCTACTGTCTTCTTCTTGGATGGGTTTAGATCTCTAAGGAGTAACATGGTACTGTGCACTCACTGGATGGGTTAGATCAGTGAGGTATAACATGGTACTTTGTTCTCCCTGAATGGCTTAGATCAATGAGGTATAGTATGCTACTCTCCTCTCCTTGGATGAGTTAGATCAGTGAGGTGTAACATGGTACTCTGCTCTCCTTGGATGGTGTTAGGTTATAGCAGTAATGTATAACATTATACTTTGTTGTCGCTGGCTGGGTTAGATCAGTGACATAAAATGTGGTACTGTGTTCTCCTTGGATGGGTTTGGTATAGTGTGATACTGTTAAGTATAATGTGGTACTGTGCTCGCTTTGGAATGACTGGAATTAGATTAGCTAGAAAATACATTTTTTCTAACTCTGGCAAATTCAGCACAGATAAAGTTTAAATTTTCTCTAGATCTTTAATGATATAGCCATGTTTTATAATTTCACCTTTTATTTTTTAATCTAATGTATTGCCATTTTATCAAGGTTCCTGATGTTATATTTACTGATATTTAAGATGAGAACATCACTTCTTTGACATGTATGTATTTTTGTAGAATGTTATTGCAGTATTTATGCCATCCACCTTCCAGGCATTGGAATATTTTGTTCTCTACAGCCCATTTTCCACTTCAGTATATGAGATGTATAGTTAAAAAAGAAAATTTTCTAGGGCAAAGCCCGAAGGATACAAATGGTAACCCCTAGCAAGAGCCTTTGACATTTTCAGATGTTCCCCAGGATTCATGAAGCTCGGCGCAAGGCCGGCATAAGGCTTGCGCCTGCTGTGCGGCGTATATATGGTGTAGTAGCGCCATATGCATATTAATGAAGGTGTGCTTCCGCCACATCCACGTGCATAGGAAACGTGCGTGAGTGCATGGGGCGTTTCTAAGTTGCGCCTGGAGGCATGTCAATGTCGGCTGTCGATGAGCAACCTAAACTGCTGAATATTATAGTCTGCCTGCAGTAGTAATCGCACCTATCAGTGTCCATGGATAACGAAACGTATGCAAAGTATGCAAGACAGTTCCTGGCCACACAAAATTGAGAATCAAACAGAAATGCACGCAACACAATATGGAGTTTCCATCCTTGGAACAAATGATATTTAAAATCGTGTGTCCGTAATGCACTGCACTGTAAGTAGTTATACCCAGTGGAAGTGAAGCGCATCCTGTCAGCGCGTCACCAATACACACTACCAGCCCCATGGGCAGGCTCACCAGCAGTCCAACATTGGTAGTGATAGTACACAGCTGGGAAGTTGTGGCCATAGCAAAACATCACAAGTGTAAAGTACCCTACGACCGTATAATATAATTTGTCCTACATCGCATAATAATCACATACAACAAATGTCCGTACTGGACATGACATATAACAACAAATATAAACAAGGAAATGAAACAGATGGAGCATATAAACCGCTGCAAAAGTAAGCCAACATGTATGCATAAAATGACAGCAGCATCCGTAGTACAGTCTGTGGATATGTGTTCTGTCATACAATCTGAGTACTGTCCGGAAGATATGCCATCCCGGCTGCATGAAAAGGTGGCAACACTAACAATGTCCATAGCATGTCAGCAAACTCTGGACATATGCGGTCCAAGTCGTTCTTGTCCATATGTGTGAAGGTACAATGGGAATCACCCGGGTGGACATTACATGTCATGAAAGATAAGTCTTGTGTGTGTACCTATGTGCGTGTTGTGCAGCCATGTTTAAATTTGAAAATGCCACAGTAGTCCCCACAACCATACAGTTACCTAACATATGTACTTTATGCAATGTGTTCCCTTGACCGTGCCATGAGACAGCAACCAAACAAGGGATGGATGGAAGTTTTTGTAATATGTGTGTGGGAGTATGCAAACTGTAATAATCCCTAAAGGCGAGACTGTGTCGGATGCACAATAGACCAAACTGGAGGTGTATGACATAGCAGTGTGTGAAGTGAGGGTTACCACCCGCACCTCTGTGCGACAGACAGTTCGTCTGTGGCCAGTGTTGTCTTGCTGACAATAACAAAACAAGTGATAATTGGCCTGAGATATCATGACAAAATATATTCCCTAACTTATTAGTGATACATGCATAAGTCAGTGATGTCGTATTTTAAACACCTACATCCTAAATGAAATGGTGTAAGCAGCTTAAATACTTAAATAACCTGTACTATTGTCAAAGAAGTGAAGTTCTGTCCCATGCACTGTCCGTGGTATATGCTATACTGCAAAGTCACGTAGTAATACTACAACTACCCCACATTGCCCAATGGAAAATGTGCCAATCCAATGTGAATCAGAAAGAAACACAAAGAACAAACATATAACAATTGTAAAGTAACCGGACCGTCCATATTGTATACCAAAATCACACAAACATATGAATATTAAAATGTGCTATACACATGAACAGGAACGTAACCGGCATATACACATAGGATGGTATATGCTGAACAGGGACATCCAAATGCAGAACCCATGCATGCATAATGCAATACCCAACATCCCCTGTATAGCACACAATTTGCACCCATGTCCGAATGTCCACCAAATCCAGCCATACTTAGGCTACCAGCCTTGCGCAGCCATACACCTACACATAGCGAGTATTACCCATATGTAGTAGGAAGTATCACCCTAGGCAGTGTCAGGATTGCAAACTATGTATCCCACGTTTGTAAACATCCCATCACATTTTCGTAAATCCAAAATCCCGTGCGTTCATGTTTTGGCAAAATTTGTGTACATCCCGCGTGGGATAAGTAACCTGTTTAAACATCAGAGTTGTTTACACGCCACGATGTCTAGTACTGTACACATCTGGACAAAAGTTGTATGTGTAGTCACGGTACTGTTCAGT
The DNA here is from genome assembly GCF_019279795.1 of Protopterus annectens. Lineage (NCBI taxonomy): Eukaryota > Metazoa > Chordata > Ceratodontiformes > Protopteridae > Protopterus > Protopterus annectens. The sequence goes on along the minus strand of NC_056728.1, from coordinate 732,252,872 downwards.
TTCTAGATGGACATGCATAACATACTACGCAGGACGGAACACCTGTCCATCATGCAGGTCTCCCCACATGAATTATCGACAGAATATATTCTACTCAATCACATACTGACACCACACCTCTCAACCTATTATAGCAAGGAAATCTGGACAAAGCCTAAAATGATGGGTGGACAAATAGGGACAGATGTAAATATTGCTCTCACAAACTTCGAAAGTTGACAGAATAATAGTATGTACATTAGCATGAATTTTGTGAAGGATGTGGGGTAGTCCCTGAGTATTACAGAGGTCCGTACATATTTACAGTAATAAACCTTCACATTTGTTTACTGTACTACTGCATACCTGTAGTTAATTCATGTCCAAAATAATAATCCTCGTATGAATGAATACAGGAAGTAGTCAAATGTGAATGGGAACACCACTCACTGTGGATTATGTATTGTAACCACCCCCTCCCATATTATGTATTGCCAACATAATAAGCTGCTGACAGGTGCCCAAACACCTTTGTCTGTAAACACAGGTAAAAATGTATAAAATGGACAAACTCTGTCCATGTGCTTTGTCTGACATTTGAACATGGTTAGGGCAGTTCCGTTCACCAGGCGGACAAGCCTAAACCCAGATCAACACATGAACACCCTGACAATCAAAGACTTTTATGTGCCAGGACTATAAGCCTTGGAGTTCTGAATATCCTTGGATTTATTAAATATGCAGCTTGGGTCCAGAGCAGTAGGGAATAGGGAATGTGTAATATGTAGTACTGCGTTTTTCCCAACAGGAGAATGGATGCCTGTGTTGTAAGTGAAGCGGTGAGGCGTATGTTAATGTAGCTATGTACTATGGGTATGCATATAAATGAGTCAGAACACCAATAGTATAGTGGTTACAGCAACCGGCCAACGTGAATGCAGTCCCGGTTCAACTACGACTACAGCATATATAATTTTAAAGTGTAATGAATGCGTCTGTGCTGTAAAGACATTTAAATATGTAAAGGTGAATGTGTGTTTTGCATATGTCCGTTAACTGGATTACAGATATTTTACTGGTACTGTCACAATCAATAAAGCCCACGTAAGCACAAAGACGTAGTAAACATATGTAACCCACAATAAGGATATGCAAGTGCGCCTGCGCGTGTGTAATCCGCTCACAGCTTAGCAAATGAATGCTGTTTTCCACACGTTAGTTATATATCTATATATGGATATATATATATTTGTGTATAGATATATATCCACAGACTTAAACTAAATAAATATATGAAATAATGAACGTACAGACATATATATATATATATATATATATATATATATATATATATATATACACACACACATACAACATTAATTGATATATATATAACAAACATATAAACATATGTCCTTGTAGATATAACACATGTACATGAATAGGATACGTCATAGCTATTATGGATAGACATAAAGACATGCAATAAAGGTAAATACACTGCTGCTTTCCAAACCATTGCCCGGAAAGTACCAGTGTGCCAGATCTGCAAGTTCTACTCTTTAAACATGGATATAGGTGTCCTTTGCAGGACCCCAAAAATTGTGATTCTTTACAGGCACCGTCCTGTAATGATTGCTGCAAAGACATGTCATCTGCAACTACAATATAGCTGTATATGCAACAGTAGCTTGTGCAAGTGTAATAACACATGGGTTGACAGAATGTATGACATATGTCCCGATACGCGGAGAGTGGATAGTGCTTAGAAGTGTCTTCATACTTTATTATCACTCACATTAAATATGTCTTATGACTACTGTGGAGGGGTGTCAGGTATGGGAATCATGGGTATGCAATAATGGGCCTAGGTGCCTAGATGTTGGTTGGCACAGATTTATTAGGTCCGCCCCATGGGAGTGATTAGTATTCCTATGTGGGTATAGCACACGTCTATATCTTGCAAAAATGAAGAACCCATCTACTGGATATTGTGTAAACCATTGGGGGAAGACGTAGGGACTTATATCAGTGTCTTGTAAGTGATTATCATGGACGTACATGCATACGACTAAGATGGTAACCATACCTCTCAACCTTTCAGAATAAGACATCTGGACAAAGGCATTTTAAAATAAGTACAAATAGGGAATAGTTTAAATATTCCTCTTACAAAGTTAGATTGTTGATAGAATAATGGATTATCCATAAGTATGAATGTTTTGAGGGTTATTAATTATAAAATACTAATGTCTGTCATTATTTTCTAACTTCACAGTCCTTAATGACTTGCCACTAATTTACCAGAAAGGCACAATATTATGAAAAAAGGAACAAAATTATAAGCCTAAGTTCGGGACATTTACCCAAAATGTGTACAGTTGAGAAGTATGAAGGTAACCCTGTCCTAAATAAATGTACAGAACTAGGGATATTAGGTGGACAGGTATGAAGAAAGACATGATGACAAATGACAAAACATGTATAAGTCAAAAGCATGTACCTCGATAAATGTGAATGAATACTTATGCCCTGTGATAGTCAATGTGGAAGGTTAATAGAAACAAAATAAATGTGTCCCTCAGGGTGTTATGCAGTGTCCCCGACACAGTGTTCAGTCTCCCACACTCGCATGTGAGTTCTGCCACTGACGGAAAGCGCAAATACCGGCGAACACATAAGGTAGATGATAGCATAATATGTTCTGATTAGCACCTGTTAGCTTTTGTGAGGAACACAACACTCTGGGTGGGTGTGTCCTGCAAAAGGAATGTAATGGCATCTGGCCTGTGATTTCTTCATATATTGTGTGTAGTGGTGTAATAAAATGATATATCTTGTATCAGAAACAGATACATGTTATAGGAAACAGTATTATCGACTATAATACTACAAGAAAAATCTGAAGGTGTGAAAAGCGCTGAAGTAGTCAGTTTAGTATTGACCGCAGGTATGTGTTGACATGTCAAATTTCACAGCTGTATATATAGTTCCTATAGGGCTGTCACCTCTACAAATGATGAAAGTGGGAGCTGCTCTGTAGAAATGTCAGACGTAGCAGGTCAAAACATACCTACAGCCATGCATACTCCACAAATAGACATAGTAGCACACAGCAAAGCTTAGGCCAGGATTCATGAAGCCTTGACCAGCGTGTACGAGTAGAGTAAGAGTAGAGCAAGGCAAGATGTCTGCCGAGCTATTCAGCAATATCCTGTAAGGGCGTGTAAGACAGCCCCTAAAACGAACGTTGCATGGACAGTGTTAGGATATGCAAATTACCCCATTTGTAGGTGAAAGCTATGCAAATGATGTAAAATTTGCAATACATGAAACAGTAAGCTGTCCATGCAAGAGTAGAGTTATGTGCAGAAATGTACTCGGATGTTAACCGAGTAACGTTCTGCAAGTAGCTAAATGGAGCAATGTCAGCTACAAATAAAGGATGAATTTAGTTGAAGAAGCATGCCAATGACCAAATATAAGGCGAGTGGCATCTTTTTCCATTGGAAATTAATAAAACTCAATTTGTCCTCCCCCGATCTCCGGTGTTTAAGCATAGCACAGCGGCGCAAAAACGAGCTGTGCTTTCAAAACAAGACAAATATTTAAAATATACGTACAAATTGTAATTTTAGTTAAAAGTTAGTTCGCCATGCAGGTGAATGGCAAGCTGAAGACAACATGGCTACTAAGTACTGGTTGCTATGTGTGGAAGCGCTCTTTCAACCAAGCATTAGTAGGCAATCCTATGCAATTGAGGCTGAGGATAGTGAATCATAATTTGTCATGCCATATGGGCCAAGCCTCTACACTGTAAGAGTACGTTAAGGGGACTATCAGAGTAGAAGATAGGTGATATCATGAGTGTGTATGTATAAAACACTGTAATCTTATTGGAGCAGTGTGTCACATGTTTGCTGTCAGTTACTCATCAGTGGAAGAGGCGTGTTATGATTTATCCTAGGTAAAGTCAGGAAACTGATGGTGTATGCCATGGATATCACTGAAGTTTCTTGCAAACCTGCTTACAGTGTGTTCGCGCCTGTGCGCACCTGTAAGCCCGAGTAAGCATGTGTGCGCGCGTCAGCCCATGTGCGCGAGTTGAAGAAAGAGTAAGCTAGTGTAAGATTGTTGAAGCCCGTGTAATGTTGTGTAAGCCAGTGTAAGCGTTTGTAAGCATGTATAAGCCTGTGTGCATACATGGAAGCAGATGTGCACTTTTCTGTGCTCCTATGCACGGCACTGCTCACTGTGGAAACAGACAGTGAAAAGGAAGTTAAACTAATAGCAGTAAGTTAACCAAGGAGAACTACCACAGCTATCAGGTGAAAACAATCAGAATTAGCATATTACACAGCCAGTATAGTAGGCCAGCACAGCACAGCACTTACAACTCCACAAACAACATTCCACCATGTTTTTCTCAGACACACTGCAACACTGTAGTATACTAAGAGAAGTGAAAACTGAAAAAGCTTAACTGAGACAACATAATGTTAGGGGCTGCCATTGCTATTATACGTCAACATATGCAACATGGTGAGGGTTGTGCCAATGTGAATGCTGCTCAGCAACACACAGTGAGTAGATGGAGAAGAGTGTGCAGGCACAGGGTAACCTACTAGGGGTTACATGAGCTGGAGATAGTGGAGCGCTATAGAGTGGACAGAGACCTCCTGCAGAAGATTGTTGAGCCATGCAGCCCATGTCTCACACACAGAACCAACAGAGGGAAACCCATCCCAGTGGAAAACAAGGTATGTGTTGCCCTAAGGATACTAGCAACAGGTACCTTCCAGAGATCAACTGGTGATATGATGTGGATTTCACAAACATCAGCATCCAGGGTACTGCACCATTTCATGAATGCCATGTCAGCACATGTCAGTGATCATGTATATATTTGCAATTCCTGTGAGGTATTGGGCAGCAATATGTGTCTTTTCCACACAATAGTGAAATACCCTGAGCAGTGGGTGCAATACACTGCACGCACATATGCATCAAAGCACCAGCCAGTGAGTGTGGTAGGGCCTACATCAACCACAAGGGCTTCCCCACCATCAAGTGGCAGTTTATGTGTGATGGCCAGCCCATAATACTGAATGTGTGTGCTGGCTGCCCTGGAAGTTACAATGCTTCCCATATGTGGCATCTGACGCAGCTGTACAAAACATTTGGCAATGGGGATAACCCTCATGGTCACCTAGTGGGGGATGCTGGATGTGCAGTTCAACTGTGGCTGATGACACACATCAGAAATGCATACACACATGAACAGGAATGCCATAATGAGGCACACGCACAAACAGAAAATGTAATCTAGCATGTGTTTGTGCTGCTCAGTTCTGGTGCCTGGTCACATCTGGTGGAGCATTAAAGCACTTGTCAACTACATGTACCAGAATTGTCTGTGGCCTAGGTCATCTGTGTCACACACACACATGACAGTTTATATAGATAGTGTGAGTGACTGTTCATGTATGTGTTCTACTGCAGAACAATTCAAACACAGCAAAGTCTGTCAATAATGGACATTCATCATAGCTGTACAACCACCTTGGTGGATATGCATGCAGAACTCTCATTGCTTATGTGATACAGTGATGTACTTCAAAATACCATTGTAAATGCAAATATCAAAGGACAAATGACATAGCACTTGTCTATATGTACACATTGTTACCCATTATACATATTGGGGTCTAATACCTATGTGTTACTGTTGGTATAGTATGTGTAGTAAATGTGGATGACTAACTCATTTTAGCCTTATAGGTTTACAACATGGGTTGGATAACATGTATCTATCTGTATGATACCCTTGTGTAGAATAACTGTGTCATGTGCAGAATGCATTGTAGGCCACAGTATGGATTTTCATATGTGGACAGGAATATCCCTGTTGTCTTTGCTTGTAACTAACATGGCTATATGTCAAACAGTAATGGTCCAGCAATGTGTGGCGGTCAATACCAGTGCTTATGGTATAGTATAGTACATGAAGGATCCACATGCTACTGTGTGTCCTACATGTGTGGGTCAGTTGTGAAGATATCATATAACAATTGGTTATTCATACTGTTGAGGTTGTGTCTACTACCATAATGCAAAACAATTACAGATAGTAACAATATCATCCACAGCACCGTGTAAAACCATATCATACACACATGTGTAGACAAGTACAACAATATGTGTATTATAATGCATACTGGCTACCAATAGAAACTATGAAGTGTTAACAGTGTGTAATACAGGGCATGTCACCATTCCAATGTGTCCACTATACATGTACATGCAGACAGTGCACCTTCACCATGTTCACAAATAAATACATGAAAATCTGTACTACACACATCACACATGTACTGCACACTCTGAAACACATGGCACATGGATGGATAATAAATCTTCAGAAGTAACAGTGCTGTAAACTATACTACATTGATGATCATATCTGTAATGCATCATGCCTGCTTACATACACCTAGAAGGATATCACACTTTGTGTTAACAACATTTTAACATTAATACAGTGCTAGAAATCCACTCTGTGCATCAGCACCATTTTAGTCTGTTCCTGCATCAATGTTACACATTACAGGAGGTGGCACAGGTGTCATCATATGCACAGGGTATGTAGTTTCTTTTCCAGAGCCTGTCATTGAGCCATCCAATCAACATGTATGTATGTGTGTGTGTGAGGGACAACAGTTTTTGCATGGCCCAATGTTGATGCAATGTGTGTGTATGTATGTGTTAGCCCTAGCTGTTTGTTTTATGTGTGTGTGTCTGCATGTACACAGTTTCAGCATGTGTCAGCCATATACAGGAGGTTGTGGGACAGTCACAGACCTGCCTGCCAGGCTGTACAGATCGCCATTTCTGGCCATGGACACCCCTCCATGCATTCAACAATATTCCAGTCCTGCACCTGGCAATGTATACACATACATTCTTGGGATCTGTATCACAGCCTGTGGATAAACGGGAGTCAGTAATGTTAACCTGATTTGCATAGTAGTAATTTAATACATAGTTATATGAGCCATACTCATCCTCCAATGTAATAACCACTGCTGACTGTCGCTGAGATGCGCACACGACTGTTTAAAGCTGCTGTACTATCATTGTTTTCAATGTCCCTTGTAATACCCAGCAACAAAATAACTGGTCACTACACAACTATAACCCAGGATCACTACAGCACACAGTATGTGCACTATAACAGAGCCATAGCAGAGTTAGATACATCCAAGGTGATCACATACAGATAATGCAGCACATTCAATATTATATATATATATATATATATATATATATATATATATATATATATATATATATATATAGTCAGTATATTCCAGCACTCTAACAGTGAAAAGAAGTTTATTAGGCAACCTGCCCAACAAAACACAAACCTCACTGAGGACTACTTGAGCTTAAACCGCCACCGGTTTGTGTTTTGGTTGGGCAGGTTGCCTAATAAACTTCTTTTCACTTTGGCTTGATGGATTTATTTTGAGTGCTGGAATATTCTTTGGGCTCTGATAGCTGATTCTGAGCACCATTTATGTTCCGTGCACTTTTTCATGTGAAGGAGTTGGGATTAGAATACAGACCTAACTACCTTATCACACTACAGCATTACGCATTTACAGAACACGCTACGGTGATTACTAGATCACAGCATTCACACAGGCATACGTCTAGCTTGCTGACATCAGCATCAAAGGCAAAGACACCGTACGGATTCTATGGAGAGTGAATAGTGTAAAAGCAATGTACTGTTGTCATGCAGCGGGAAACACCCACCCACACACCCAGAGGCACAGACTTGGCAGGGCTGGGAGTCGAACATACACCTAACTACCTTATCACACTACAGCATTATGCATTTACAGAACGCGCTACCGAGATTACTGAACACAGCACTCCCAGAGGCATACTTAGGTGGGTGACATCATCCAAGAAAGGCAAAGACGCTGATAGGGAATGTATGTGGTGTGAGGCTGCCTAAAGCATTACTGTGTCCCCAGGCAGCTGGAAACACATACACACACACACACACACACACACACACACACACACACACACACACACTTGGCAGGGCTGGGAGTCGAACATACATCTAACTACCTTATCACACTACAGCATTACGCATTTACATAATGCGCTACCGAGATTACTGAACACAGCAGTCCCAGAGGCATACTTCTAGGTGGGTGAAATCATCCGCAAAGGCAAAGACGCCGATAGGGAATGTATGTGGTGTGAGGCATCTAAAAGCATTACTGTGTCTCCAGGCAGCTGGAAACACACACACACACACAGAGGCACACACTTGGCAGGGCTGGGAGTCGAACATACATCTAACTACCTTATCACACTACAGCATTATGCATTTACAGAACGCGCTACCGAGATTACTGAACACAGCACTCCCAGAGGCATACTTCTAGGTGGGTGACATCATCCGCAAAGGCAAGCACGCCGATATGGAATGTATAGAGAGTGAGCAGTCTGAAAGCATATTACTGTCCCAAGGTAGATGTAGACAAACACACGGCAGTGGTGTGATTGGGGCAACTAAGTATCTATGGAGCACTACATCAACACTACATAGATATGGGATGCGCCACAGACAGTACACCCTTCAAGACAGTCAACCAGTGTGTTCAATGTAGATATCCATTGTGATGTTGAAAATGGACATCTGTTGCCAGGATGACCACCATCGCTATACAGGATGTCAATGGCCATGCCCATACACAGAGGCACATCACTGACACAAGGTGTCACTGGTCATGCCCACACGCTTAGTATCACACATCCGTTTGGAATGTACTGTGTGTCCATCTACACAACGGCATACTGGGCATGCTCACACACTTAGCACTTGCAAAGGGCCGTCTTGCATGCATACGGATTCTAAACACGGAAGGGCGCATTTTCAAATGTACTGTGTGTCCATCTACACAACGGTGTACTGGGTATGCTCACACACTTAGCAGTTGCAAAGGGCTGTCTTGCATGCACATGGATTCTAAACACGGAAGGGCGCAGTTTGGAATGTACTGTGTGTCCATCTACACAACGGCGTACTGGGCATGCTCACCCAATTAGCAGTTGCAAAGGGCCGTCTTGCATGCACACGGATTCTAAACATGGAAGGGTGCAGTTTGGAATGTACTGTGTGTCCATCTACACAGCAGCATACTGGGCATGCTCACACAGCAGTTGCAAAGGGCTGTCTTGCATGCACACAGATTCTAAACATGGAAGGGCACAGTTTGGAATGTACTGTGTGTCCATCTACACAACGATGTACTGGGTATGCTCACACACTTAGCAGTTGCAAAGGGCTGTCTTGCATGCACATGGATTCTAAACACGGAAGGGCGCAGTTTGGAATGTACTGTGTGTCCATCTACACAACGGCGTACTGGGCATGCTCACCCACTTAGCAGTTGCAAAGGGCCGTCTTGCATGCACACGGATTCTAAACATGGAAGGGTGCAGTTTGGAATGTACTGTGTGTCCATCTACACAGCAGCATACTGGGCATGCTCACACAGCAGTTGCAAAGGGCTGTCTTGCATGCACACAGATTCTAAACATGGAAGGGCACAGTTTGGAATGTACTGTGTGTCCATCTACACAACGATGTACTGGGCATACTCACACACTTAGCAGTTGCAAAGGGACGTCTTGCATGCACACAGATTCTAAACACGGAAGGGCACAGTATGGTATTACTGTCCCCACGTACATGAAGGCCACTCACATGTATTAACCAGTACACACTTAGGAGCCATCACAGATGTCTCAGGTGCAGATCACAGAGGTACACACCGCAGTCTACAATGTAGCCCTCAGACATCACCATGTCAATGGACCAGCAATACACAGACATACATTAACACAACACTGTGTGACTCATGACCAGTGGACTGTACATAGGTCTACAACAACTGTGCAGACTACACATGTATTGACAGGGTTACATCATGTGTTATGCATTGCAATGATACCACTGTACATAACCAGGTTGGCTCTACACATACCAGGGGCCCTGGGTCTTACACAGCTGTGACAGATGACTGTCGCTGTACACCAACAAAGACACATGTTTGGATATGTCAAACATGTAATTGCAGTGGATATGTGCATGGACCATACACGCACAACACATATGTACATAGAATAGCTTTTGCTGTCCTCCGTGCAGACAAGTGGCTACAGCAATCATACACACGCAAATGGAAGGTGGGTCCATGGCTGTTGAATGCTAACAGTACATGAGGTAGGAATGTTGACCAAGGACACATTCCCTCTGTACTAGTTATCCATGACACCGATCATATCACACAACAGTCCATGTGTTATGTATGTCAACACACATGTCCACCAATTGCAATGCATACAAACATGGCTACATGACAGGCATGTAGGACCAACACACATGTACAATCTGTAGTGTGCATGCAGCTACCATGCATGTGCAGTAGCTGATGTAAGTAACTCATCTGTGCCTAACTACAACATGCAGTTGCAATGCAGCCCCATCATTGACACCTGTATATGGTGACATACTGACAGTACGTTAAGATGTACATCAGTATGGATGGATGTGTGTATATAAAGTGGTGATCCACCTGTGTAGATGGTTGTTTGCCGGGGACGGCTCACAGGTGTGTCACACGCCATCCTACCATTACATGTGCAAACAGTACGCTATGTTACTGTTACTTGACGGTGAAGACATAAAACCTACACAGCGGTTAGGTGTTACTGTATGTCACTTGACATCTGTAACACTTACATCCTCCCGTGTGCATATAGCAGCACAATTGCCGGACATAGTGTTGGTACACACAATGCAGCCAATACTGCTGCATGTCTGTCAGACGTATCATCATATAGCAGGTGTATCATTCACAGTACTGCCATGTTTGTTTGCTTGTGTGACCATATATGCCACATATGGTGCGGAATACATCCCAATTGTTACACACCCCTGTACACTGTTGTAGAGATCTGTACATACTGCAGTGTGGAAAGCATGACGTAGGCAGGTGTGGTGTGTGTATCACACACATCAGCTATCCATATGTGTATGACATTTGTGGTCTCCACAGTGTGTGTGTGTGTGTGTGTGTGTGTGTGTGTGTGTGTGTGTGTGTGTGTGTGTGTGTGTGTCTGTGTGTCTGTGTGTGTGTGTATGTATGTATGGCTGTCTGGTGCATGGAGTGAGGGTGTATGCTACCATACAGAACACACAGGATTCCTATCCCCTCATGGTGATGCAGTCTACTACCCTGTTGATGCCATAGGTCTCAGCCGTGCTGCTGGCTACCTGTACCTGTTCTTTCTCCATGTTGCATTGCATGGGTGCACAGTACTGTGAGGGTGATGACCACATAGGCAGGGGTCCTCACCTCAACACTATGTGGTGGGCGTTATTGTGTTGTTGACCCCAAGAGTGTGTGCATGTTCCTGTAATGTGACAGGGTATGACTGCTACACAGTGAGGCCTCATGCTATCAGTTGGCCTCTAACATTAGCATCGGACGGACCGCTGTGTACAACCCCTGCACCATGTCAACATACCTGTGATGTGACCTGGTATGGATGTCACATCTCTAGCCACTGTAGCCTATTAAACTGCCCACATACGTCTGGATCAGTATATGTGTGGACATCTGTGGTATGTTAGCTTTTCCAACAGTCAGGTTGAGGCTACGTATAGCATGGTGATATTGCCATACGTGCTTGTGAGTACTCCACAGTTACACATGGGAGACTGCAAACATAGGTTCATAGGTTCATAGATTAGTACTAAGCTAACTGCCCTTGCAAGCCATTTTAAGCCTATCCAGTTATCCCTTGTTAGATGCAAACCCTGCACCTTGTGTTTGCAAGGCAAACACCTTAACCATTAGGCCACCCACCCAACACTGCTACCTGTAGGCACATGCAAGTAGACCATAAGGAGGGAACCAGGGCATCATTACCAACATGATGTTACTGTTGTTACCAAGACACATACTGTGAACATATAACAATGCATGCTAAACCTGTACTACATGGTATGTCTGGTGCATGTTAACAGTACACAACTAATGTAATATACACTTCTCTCACTATTCATGCACAACTAATGTTATACACAATTCTCTCGCTATTCTGTTCACCCTGTGCATCAGACCATTTGAGCATGTCCCTCAATCGCTGTGTGGATTACAGGGATGTGGCACAGGCTTCATCATACAATAGGGTGATAATGTTTGCCAGGGGCATAGGCTGCACTAATGGATGACATCATGTGTGTGGGTAAGGGCTGGTGACATGATTGGACATGTCTGTTCAGTATGCATGTGGGTGTTGTGGTGCCCTACAGATGTGTTTGCTGTGTGCATGTATGTGTGCACACAGTTTCTGCTGCTGGCTTTGTGAGGCCTACACAGGGTATTATTGACAGCTCCAGATTGTACAGCACCAGCGTTGTATAGCTCACTGTGTCCTGCCATGGCCACGTGGGACCTGTGCCTACCAGGGGTTGCATGGGCACTACCAGGCAGTGGTACAGATTGACTACTGTCCGATGACACATGTTCACTGGAACCGTGTCCCCACTGGGAACGTCCAGGGCCATGTTCACGTGGCCTGCTGTGTCCTGGTAGTGTGGCAGCACCAGCTGCACTGCTGCAACTGCTACCGCACTATGGGGAGCTGGCATGTGAGGTGGCATGCTCACGTTGACCTGCACTAGGTGGTGTAGCTGGTCTACATCCACATGGCCTACACCTCACTCCTACCAGATGTTCCAGGACAGACAGCTGCGCCTTTCGTGGACGCCATGCCACGGTCAAGGATTCCAACCATGTCACCCAATTGCCTGTCCAGAACATCAGCAATCAGCTGTTGAGCATTTGCCAATGCCTGGATGTTGTCATTTAGGGTGCAGATGGCAGCCCCTGCAGCCTCTGCCCTTCTCTGTTCTGCCGCTCAGCACATGCCTGTGCTGCCATTACTGCCTGAACATGCTTCTGGTGATACCAGCTGCTGGCAGCTCGTCCTGCAGGTGCATGTCTGCCAGAGGTCCTCCTACGAGCAGCACCAGCTGCATGCCTGTGTGGCACATCTGCTGTCATTACACACTGACACCATAGTGTGGAGACACACCTTCTATAGCCACCACACGCCTGTTCTGTCCCTACGCTAACAGATGCTGACTGTCCTTCCTCTGGCCACTGGTGATGCGCGGTATGTGTTGGCAGTGGGAGCATGTGTGCAGGGAAGAGGGGATATAGCTGGGATGGCAACCATTGGCACAGATTCAGCCCCGACAACTCCTGCCTGTACCTCATGCATATGTTCCTCACTGCTAGTATCTGTGCCAAGGGACACTAACATCAGGACGGACCACAGGAGGGTAACGCGCACCTACATCACCTGGGAATCTGCAAAGGAGACACTAAAATTACAATAGACACAGACACACACATACACACACACAGACACACACACACACACACACACACACACACACACACACACACACACACACACACACACACACACACACACACACACCATGCATGTTATTTGACAGATGGCATGCAGTATGCATTTGATACAGCAGACTGCATGCAGCTCAGACATTAATAGTGTTAGTTACCACTTACTTCCTCCCTGAGGTGCACACTACACAGCAAAGCAGGTGTCATATCAGTAGCCATGCAGTTCACACAATCATGGTAGTATGCATGCATCCCCATGATATACACCATGTGGACCAGAACAGGTACAGATGGCTGACGTGACCTTTGACATGTAATCCGGCTGATGTATAATGTGGTACTGTGCTCTCCTAGGATGGGTTAGATAAGTGAGGCATGATGTACTGTAGTCTCTTTGGATGGGTTAGATCAGTGAGGTATAATGTGGTACTGTGCTCTCTTTGCATGGGTTAGATCAGTTAGGTATAACATGGTACTGTGCTCGTTTTGGATAGGTTAGATCAGTGAGTTATAACACAGTACTGTGTTCTCCTTGGATGGCTTAGATCAATGAGGTATATATAATGTGGTACTGTGCTCTCCTTGGATGGGTTAGATCAGTGAGGCATATATAACATGGTACTGTGCTCCCCCTGGATGGCTTAAACAAATGAGGTATATCATGCTACTGTCTTCTTCTTGGATGGGTTTAGATCTCTAAGGAATAACATGGTACTGTGCACTCACTGGATGGGTTAGATCAGTGAGGTATAACATGGTACTTTGTTCTCCCTGAATGGCTTAGATCAATGAGGTATAGTATGCTACTCTCCTTTCCTTGGATGAGTTAGATCAGTGAGGTGTAACATGGTACTCTGCTCTCCTTGGATGGTGTTAGGTTATAGCAGTAATGTATAACATTATACTTTGTTGTCGCTGGCTGGGTTAGATCAGTGACATAAAATGTGGTACTGTGTTCTCCTTGGATGGGTTTGGTATAGTGTGATACTGTTAAGTATAATGTGGTACTGTGCTCGCTTTGGAATGACTGGAATTAGATGAGCTAGAAAATACATTTTTTCTAACTCTGGCAACTTCAGCACAGATAAAGTTTAAATTTTCTCTAGATCTTTAATGATATAGCCATGTTTTATAATTTCACCTTTTATTTTTTAATCTAATGTATTGCCATTTTATCAAGGTTCCTGATGTTATATTTACTGATATTTAAGATGAGAACATCACTTCTTTGACATGTATGTATTTTTGTAGAATGTTATTGCAGTATTTATGCCATCCACCTTCCAGGCATTGGAATATTTTGTTCTCTACAGCCCATTTTCCACTTCAGTATATGAGATGTATAGTTAAAAAAGAAAATTTTCTAGGGCAAAGCCCGAAGGATACAAATGGTAACCCCTAGCAAGAGCCTTTGACATTTTCAGATGTTCCCCAGGATTCATGAAGCTCGGCGCAAGGCCGGCATAAGGCTTGCGCCTGCGGCGTATATATGGTGTAGTAGCGCCATATGCATATTAATGAAGGTGTGCTCGCCATACATCCACGCGTGCATAGGAAGCGTCGCGTGAGTGCATGGGGCGTTCTAAGTTGCCTGGAGGCATGTCAATGTCGGCTGTCGATGAGCAACCTAAACTGCTGAATATTATAGTCTGCCTGCAGTAGTAATCGCACCTATCAGTGTCCATGGATATGAAAGCGTATGCAAAGTATGCAAGACAGTTCCTGGCCACACAAAATTGAGAATCAAACAGAAATGCACGCAACACAATATGGAGTTTCCATCCTTGGAACAAATGATATTTAAAATCGTGTGTCCGTAATGCACTGCACTGTAAGTAGTTATACCCAGTGGAAGTGAAGCGCATCCTGTCAGCGCGTCACCAATACACACTACCAGCCCCATGGGCAGGCTCACCAGCAGTCCAACATTGGTAGTGATAGTACACAGCTGGGCAGTTGTGGCCATAGCAAAACATCACAAGTGTAAAGTACCCTACGACCGTATAATATAATTTGTCCTACATCGCATAATAATCACATACAACAAATGTCCGTACTGGACATGACATATAACAACAAATATAAACAAGGAAATGAAACAGATGGAGCATATAAACCGCTGCAAAAGTAAGCCAACATGTATGCATAAAATGACAGCAGCATCCATAGTACAGTCTGTGGATATGTGTTCTGTCATACAATCTGAGTACTGTCCGGAAGATATGCCATCCCGGCCGCATGAAAAGGTGGCAACATTAACAATGTCCATAGCATGTCAGCAAACTCTGGACATATGCGGTCCAAGCCGTTCTTGTCCATATGTGTGAAGGTACAATGGGAATCACCCGGGTGGACATTACATGTCATGAAAGATAAGTCTTGTGTGTGTACCTATGTGCGTGTTGTGCAGCCATGTTTAAATCTGAAAATGCCACAGTAGTCCCCACAACCATACAGTTACCTAACATATGTACTTTATACAATGTGTTCCCTTGACCGTGCCATGAGACAGCAACCAAACAAGGGATGGATGGAAGTTTCTGTAATATGTGTGTGGGAGTATGCAAACTGTAATAATCCCTAAAGGCGAGACTGTGTTGGATGCACAATAGACCAAACTGGAGGTGTATGACATAGCAGTGTGTGAAGTGAGGGTTACCACCCGCACCTCTGTGTGACAGACAGTCCGTCTGTGGCCAGTGTTGTCTTGCTGACAATAACAAAACAAGTGATAATTGGCCTGAGATATCATGACAAAATATATTCCCTAACTTATTAGTGATACATGCATAAGTCAGTGATGTCGTATTTTAAACACCTACATCCTAAATGAAATGGTGTAAGCAGCTTAAATACTAAACAAATAACCTGTATTATTGTCAAAGAAGTGAAGTTCTGTCCCATGCACTGTCCATGGTATATGCTATACTGCAAAGTCACTTAGTAATACTACAACTACCCCACATTGCCCAATGGAAAATGAGCCAATCCAATGTGAATCAGAAAGAAACACAAAGAACAAACATATAACAATTGTAAAGTAACCGGACCGTCCATATTGTTTACCAAAATCACACAAACATATGAATATTAAAATGTGCTATACACATGAACAGGAACGTAACCGGCATATACACATAGGATGGTATATGCTGAACAGGGACATCCAAATGCAGAACCCATGCATGCATAATGCAATACCCAACATCCCCTGTATAGCACACAATTTGCACCCATGTCGAATGTCCACCAAATCCAGCCATACTTAGGCTACCAGCCTAGCGGCCATACACCTACACATAGCGAGTATTACCCATATGTAGTAGGAAGTATCACCCTAGGCAGTGTCAGGATTGCAAACTATGTATCCCACGTTTGTAAACATCCCATCACATTTTCGTAAATCCAAAATCCCGCGCGTTCATGTTTTGGCAAAATTTGTGTACATCCCGCGTGGGATAAGTAACCTGTTTAAACATCAGAGTTGTTTACACGCCACGATGTCTAGTACTGTACACATCTGGACAAAAGTTATATGTGTAGTCACGGTACTGTTCAGTTTCTAGATGGACATGCATAACATACTACGCAGGATGGAACACCTGTCCATCATGCAGGTCTCCCCACATGAATTATCGACAGAATATATTCTACTCAATCACATACTGACACCACACCTCTCAACCTATTACAGCAAGAAAATCTGGACAAAGCCTAAAATGATGGGTGGACAAATAGGGACAGATGTAAATATTGCTCTCACAAACTTTGAAAGTTGACAGAATAATAGTATGTACATTAGCATGAATTTTGTGAAGGATGTGGGGTAGTCCCTGAGTATTACAGAGGTCCATACATATTTACAGTAATAAACCTTCACATTTGTTTACTGTACTACTGCATACCTGTAGTTAATTCATGTCCAAAATAATAATCCTCGTATGAATGAATACAGGAAGTAGTCAAATGTGAATGGGAACACCACTCACTGTGGATTATGTATTGTAACCACCCCCTCCCATATTATGTATTGCCAACATAATAAGCTGCTGACAGGTGCCCAAACACCTTTGTCTGTAAACACAGGTAAAAATGTATAAAATGGACAAACTCTGTCCATGTGCTTTGTCTGACATTTGAACATGGTTAGGGCAGTTCCGTTCACCAGGCGGACAAGCCTAAACCCAGATCAACACATGAACACCCTGACAATCAAAGACTTGTATGTGCCAGGACTATAAGCCTTGGAGTTCTGAATATCCTTGGATTTATTAAATATGCAGCTTGGGTCCAGAGCAGTAGGGAATAGGGAATGTGTAATATGTAGTACTGCATTTTTCCCAACAGGAGAATGGATGCCTGTGTTGTAAGTGAAGCGGTGAGGTGTATGTTAATGTAGCTATGTACTATGGGTATGCATATAAATGAGTCAGAACACCAATAGTATAGTGGTTACAGCATCCGGCCAGCGTGAATGCAGTCGGTTCAACTACGACTACAGCACATATAATTTTAAAGTGTAATGAATGCGTCTGTGCTGTAAAGACATTTAAATATGTAAAGGTGAACGTGTGTTTCGCATATGTCCGTTAACTGGATTACAGATATTTTACTGGTACTGTCACAATCAATAAAGCCCACGTAAGCACAAAGACGTAGTAAACATATGTAACCCACAATAAGGATATGCAAGTGCGCCTGCGCGTGTGTAATCCGCTCACAGCTTAGCAAATGAATGCTGTTTTCCAAACGTTAGTTATATATCTATATATGGATATATATATATTTGTGTATAGATATATATCCACAGACTTAAACTAAATAAATATATGAAATAATGAACGTACAGACATATATATATATATATATATATATATATATATATATATATATATATATACACACACACATACAACATTAATTGATATATATATAACAAACATATAAACATATGTCCTTGTAGATATAACACATGTACATGAATAGGATACGTCATAGCTATTATGGATAGACATAAAGACATGCAATAAAGGTAAATACACTGCTGCTTTCCAAACCATTGCCCGGAAAGTACCAGTGTGCCAGATCTGCATGTTCTACTCTTTAAACATGGATATAGGTGTCCTTTGCAGGACCCCAAAAATTGTGATTCTTTACAGGCACCGTCCTGTAATGATTGCTGCAAAGACATTTCATCTGCAACTACAATATAGCTGTATATGCAACAGTAGCTTGTGCAAGTGTAATAACACATGGGTTGACAGAATGTATGACATATGTCCCGATACGCGGAGAGTGGATAGTGCTTAGAAGTGTCTTCATACTTTATTATCACTCACATTAAATATGTCTTATGACTACTGTGGAGGGGTGTCAGGTATGGGAATCATGGGTATGCAATAATGGGCATAGGTGCCTAGATGTTGGTTGGCACAGATTTATTAGGTCTGCCCCATGGGAGTGATTAGTATTCCTATGTGGGTATAGCACACACCTATATCTTCCAAAAATGAAGAACCCATCTACTGGATATTGTGTAAACTATTGGGGGAAGACGTAGGGACTTATATCAGTGTCTTGTAAGTGATTATCATGGACGTACATGCATACGACTAAGATGGTAACCATACCTCTCAACCTTTCAGAATAAGACATCTGGACAAAGGCATTTTAAAATAAGTACAAATAGGGAATAGTTTAAATATTCCTCTTACAAAGTTAGATTGTTGATAGAATAATGGATTATCCATAAGTATGAATGTTTTGAGGGTTATTAATTATAAAATACTAATGTCTGTCATTATTTTCTAACTTCACAGTCCTTAATGACCTGCCACTAATTTACCAGAAAGGCACAATATTATGAAAAAAGGAACAAAATTATAAGCCTAAGTTCGGGACATTTACCCAAAATGTGTACAGTTGAGAAGTATGAAGGTAACCCTGTCCTAAATAAATGTACAGAACTAGGGATATTAGGTGGACAGGTATGAAGAAAGACATGATGACAAATGACAAAACATGTATAAGTCAAAAGCATGTACCTCAATAAATGTGAATGAATACTTATGCCCTGTGATAGTCAATGTGGAAGGTTAATAGAAACAAAATAAATGTGTCCCTCAGGATGTTATGCAGTGTCCCCGACACAGTGTTCAGTCTCCCACACTCGCATGTGAGTTCTGCCACTGACGGAAAGCGCAAATACCGGCGAACACATAAGGTAGATGATAGCATAATATTTTCTGATTAGCACCTGTTAGCTTTTGTGAGGAACACAACACTCTGGGTGGGTGTGTCCTGCAAAAGGAATGTAATGGCATCTGGCCTGTGATTTCTTCATATATTGTGTGTAGTGGTGTAATAAAATGATATATCTTGTATCAGAAACAGATACATGTTATAGGAAACAGTATTATCGACTATAATACTACAAGAAAAATCTGAAGGTATGAAAAGCGCTGAAGTAGTCAGTTTAGTATTGACCGCAGGTATGTGTTGACATGTCAAATTTCACAGCTGTATATATAGTTCCTATAGGGCTGTCACCTCTACAAATGATGAAAGTGGGAGCTGCTCTGTAGAAATGTCAGACGTAGCAGGTCAAAACATACCTACAGCCATGCATACTCCACAAATAGACATATTAGCACACAGCAAAGCTTAGGCCAGGATTCATGAAGCCTTGACCGGCGTGTACGAGTAGAGTAAGAGTAGAGCAAGGCAAGATGTCTGCCGAGCTATTCAGCAATATCCTGTAGGGGCATGTAAGACAGCCCCTAAAACGAACATTGCATGGACAGTGTTAGGATATGCAAATTACCCAATTTGTAGGTGAAAGCTATGCAAATGATGTAAAATTTGCAATACATGAAACAGTAAGCTGTCTATGCAAGAGTAGAGTTATGTGCAGAAATGTACTCGGATGTTAACCGAGTAACGTTCTGCAAGTAGCTAAATGGAGCAATGTCAGCTACAAATAAAGGATGAATTTAGTTGAAGAAGCATGCCAATGACCAAATATAAGGCGAGTGGCATCTTTTTCCATTGGAAATTAATAAAACTCAATTTGTCCTCCCCCGATCTCCGGTGTTTAAGCATAGCACAGCGGCGCAAAAATGAGCTGTGCTTTCAAAACAAGACAAATATTTAAAATATACGTACAAATTGTAATTTTAGTTAAAAGTTAGTTCGCCATGCAGGTGAATGGCAAGCTGAAGACAACATGGCTACTGAGTACTGGTTGCTATGTGTGGAAGCGCTCTTTCAACCAAGCATTAGTAGGCAATCCTATGCAATTGAGGCTGAGGATAGTGAATCATAATTTGTCATGCCATATGGGCCAAGCCTCTACACTGTAAGAGTACGTTAAGGGGACTATCAGAGTAGAAGATAGGTGATATCATGAGTGTGTATGTATAAAACACTGTAATCTTATTGGAGCAGTGTGTCACATGTTTGCTGTCAGTTACTCATCAGTGGAAGAGGCGTGTTATGATTTATACTAGGTAAAGTCAGGAAACTGATGGTGTACGCCATGGATATCACTGAAGTTTCTTGCAAACCTGCTTACAGTGTGTTCGCGCCTGTGCGTACCTGTAAGCCCGAGTAAGCATGTGTGTGCGTCAGCCCATGTGCGCGAGTTGAAGAAAGAGTAAGCTAGTGTAAGATTGTTGAAGCCCGTGTAATGTTGTGTAAGCCAGTGTAAGCGTTTGTAAGCATGTATAAGCCTGTGTGCATACATGGAAGCAGATGTGGACTTTTCTGTGCTCCTATGCACGGCACTGCTCACTGTGGAAACAGACAGTGAAAAGGAAGTTAAACTAATAGCAGTAAGTTAACCAAGGAGAACTACCTCAGCTATCAGGTGAAAACAATCAGAATTAGCATATTACACAGCCAGTATAGTAGGCCAGCACAGCACAGCACTTACAACTCCACAAACAACATTCCACCATGTTTTTCTCAGACACACTGCAACACTGTAGTATACTAAGAGAAGTGAAAACTGAAAAAGCTTAACTGAGACAACATAATGTTAGGGGCTGCCATTGCTATTATACGTCAACATATGCAACATGGTGAGGGTTGTGCCAATGTGAATGCTGCTCAGCAACACACAGTGAGTAGATGGAGAAGAGTGTGCAGGCACAGGGTAACCTACCAGGGGTTACATGAGCTGGAGATAGTGGAGCACTATAGAGTGGACAGAGACCTCCTGCAGAAGATTGTTGAGCCATGCAGCCCATGTCTCACACACAGAACCAACAGAGGGAAACCCATCCCAGTGGAAACCAAGGTATGTGTTGCCCTAAGGATACTAGCAACAGGTACCTTCCAGAGATCAACTGGTGATATGATGTGGATTTCACAAACATCAGCATCCAGGGTACTGCACCATTTCATGAATGCCATGTCAGCACATGTCAGTGATCATGTATATATTTGCAATTCCTGTGAGGTATTGGGCAGCAATATGTGTCTTTTCCACACAATAATGAAATACCCTGAGCAGTGGGTGCAATACACTGCACGCACATATGCATCAAAGCACCAGCCAGTGAGTGTGGTAGGGCCTACATCAACCACAAGGGCTTCCCCGCCATCAAGTGGCAGTTTGTGTGTGATGGCCAGCCCATAATACTGAATGTGTGTGCTGGCTGCCCTGGAAGTTACAATGCTTCCCATATGTGGCATCTGACGCAGCTGTACAAAACATTTGGCAATGGGGACAACCCTCATGGTCACCTAGTGGGGGATGCTGGATGTGCAGTTCAACTGTGGCTGATGACACACATCAGAAATGCATACACACATGAACAGGAATGCCATAATGAGGCACACGCACAAACAGAAAATGTAATCTAGCATGTGTTTGTGCTGCTCAGTTCTGGTGCCTGGTCACATCTGGTGGAGCATTAAAGCACTTGTCAACTACATGTACCAGAATTGTCTGTGGCCTAGGTCATCTGTGTCACACACACACATGACAGTTTATATAGATAGTGTGAGTGACTGTTCATGTATGTGTTCTACCGCAGAACAATTCAAACACAGCAAAGTCTGTCAATAATGGACATTCATCATAGCTGTACAACCACCTTGGTGGATATGCATGCAGAACTCTCATTGCTTATGTGATACAGTGATGTACTTCAAAATACCATTGTAAATGCAAATATCAAAGGACAAATGACATAGCACTTGTCTATATGTACACATTGTTACCCATTATACATATTGGGGTCTAATACCTATGTGTTACTGTTGGTATAGTATGTGTAGTAAATGTGGATGACTAACTCATTTTAGCCTTATAGGTTTACAACATGGGTTGGATAACATATATCTATCTGTATGATACCCTTGTGTAGAATAACTGTGTCATGTGCAGAATGCATTGTAGGCCACAGTATGGATTTTCATATGTGGACAGGAATATCCCTGTTGTCTTTGCTTGTAACTAACATGGCTATATGTCAAACAGTAATGGTCCAGCAATGTGTGGCGGTCAATACCAGTGCTTACTGGTATAGTATAGTACATGAAGGATCCACATGCTACTGTGTGTCCTACATGTGTGGGTCAGTTGTGAAGATATCATATAACAATTGGTTATTCAGACTGTTGAGGTTGTGTCTACTACCATAATGCAAAACAATTACAGATAGTAACAATATCATCCACAGCACCGTGTAAAACCATATCATACACACATGTGTAGACAAGTACAACAATATGTGTATTATAATGCATACTGGCTACCAATAGAAACTATGAAGTGTTAACAGTGTGTAATACAGGGCATGTCACCATTCCAATGTGTCCACTATACATGTACATGCAGACAGTGCACCTTCACCATGTTCACAAATAAATACATGAAAATCTGTACTACACACATCACACATGTACTGCACACTCTGAAACACATGGCACATGGATGGATAATAAATCTTCAGAAGTAACAGTGCTGTAAACTATACTACATTGATGATCATATCTGTAATGCATCATGCCTGCTTACATACACCTAGAAGGATATCACACTTTGTGTTAACAACATTTTAACATTAATACAGTGCTAGAAAGCCACTCTGTGCATCAGCACCATTTTAGTCTGTTCCTGCATCAATGTTACACATTACAGGAGGTGGCACAGGTGTCATCATATGCACAGGGTATGTAGTTTCTTTTCCAGAGCCTGTCATTGAGCCATCCAATCAACATGTATGTATGTGTGTGTGTGAGAGACAACAGTTTTTGCATGGCCCAATGTTGATGCAATGTGTGTGTATGTATGTGTTAGCCCTAGCTGTTTGTTTTGTGTGTGTGTGTCTGCATGTACACAGTTTCAGCATGTGTCAGCCATATACAGGAGGTTGTGGGACAGTCACAGACCGTACCTGCCAGGCTGTACAGATCGCCATTTCTGGCAATGGACACCCCTCCATGCATTCAACAATATTCCAGTCCTGCACCTGGCAATGTATACACATACATTCTTGGGATCTGTATCACAGCCTGTGGATAAACGGGAGTCAGTAATGTTAACCTGATTTGCATAGTAGTAATTTAATACATAGTTATATGAGCCATACTCATCCTCCAATGTAATAACCACTGCTGACTGTCGCTGAGATGCGCACACGACTGTTTAAAGCTGCTGTACTATCATTGTTTTCAATGTCCCTTGTAATACCCAGCAACAAAATAACTGGTCACTACACAACTATAACCCAGGATCACTACAGCACACAGTATGTGCACTATCACAGAGCTATAGCAGAGTTAGATACATCCAAGGTGATCACATACAGATAATGCAGCACATTCAATAGTGCAAATATATATATATATATATATATATATATATATATATATATATATATATATATATATAAAACCCAAAAGCATATTCCAGCACTCTAAATAAATCTATCAAGCCAAAGTGAAAAGAAGTTTATTAGGCAACCTGCCCAACAAAAACACAAACCTCACTGAGGACTACTTGAGCAAAACCGGCCACCGGTTTGTGTTTTGGTTGGGCAGGTTGCCTAATAAACTTCTTTTCACTTTGGCTTGATGGATTTATTTTGAGTGCTGGAATATGCTTTTGGGTTTCGTATAGTTGGATTCTGAGCACCATTTATGTTCCGTGCACTTTTTCATGTGAAGGAGTTGGGATTAGAATACAGACCTAACTACCTTATCACACTACAGCATTACGCATTTACAGAACACGCTACGGTGATTACTAGATCACAGCATTCACACAGGCATACGTCTAGCTTGCTGACATCAGCATCAAAGGCAAAGACACCGTACGGATTCTATGGAGAGTGAATAGTGTAAAAGCAATGTACTGTTGTCATGCAGCGGGAAACACCCACCCACACACCCAGAGGCACAGACTTGGCAGGGCTGGGAGTCGAACATACACCTAACTACCTTATCACACTACAGCATTATGCATTTACAGAATGCGCTACCGAGATTACTGAACACAGCACTCCCAGAGGCATACTTCTAGGTGGGTGACATCATCCGCAAAGGCAAAGACGCTGATAGGGAATGTATGTGGTGTGAGGCGTCTAAAAGCATTACTGTGTCCCCAGGCAGCTGGAAACACATACACACACACACACACACACACACACACACACACACACACACTTGGCAGGGCTGGGAGTCGAACATACATCTAACTACCTTATCACACTACAGCATTACGCATTTACATAATGTGCTACCGAGATTACTGAACACAGCACTCCCAGAGGCATACTTCTAGGTGGGTGAAATCATCCGCAAAGGCAAAGATGCCGATAGGGAATGTATGTGGTGTGAGGCATCTAAAAGCATTACTGTGTCTCCAGGCAGCTGGAAACACACACACACACACAGAGGCACACACTTGGCAGGGCTGGGAGTCGAACATACATCTAACTACCTTATCACACTACAGCATTATGCATTTACAGAACACGCTACCGAGATTACTGAACACAGCACTCCCAGAGGCATACTTCTAGGTGGGTGACATCATCCGCAAAGGCAAGCACGCCGATATGGAATGTATAGAGAGTGAGCAGTCTGAAAGCATATTACTGTCCCAAGGTAGATGTAGACAAATACATGGCAGTGGTGTGATTGGGGCAACTAAATATCTACGGAGCACTACAACAACACTACATAGATACGGGATGCGCCACAGACAGTACACCCTTCAAGACAGTCAACCAGTGTGTTCAATGTAGATATCCATTGTGATGTTGAAAATGGACATCTGTTGCCAGGATGACCACCATCGCTATACAGGATGTCAATGGCCATGCCCATACACAGAGGCACATCACTGACACAAGGTGTCACTGGTCATGCCCACACGCTTAGTATCACACATCCGTTTGGAATGTACTGTGTGTCCATCTACACAACGGCATACTGGGCATGCTCACACACTTAGCACTTGCAAAGGGCCGTCTTGCATGCACACGGATTCTAAACACGGAAGGGCGCATTTTCAAATGTACTGTGTGTCCATCTACACAACGGTGTACTGGGTATGCTCACACACTTAGCAGTTGCAAAGGGCTGTCTTGCATGCACATGGATTCTAAACACGGAAGGGCGCAGTTTGGAATGTACTGTGTGTCCATCTACACAACGATGTACTGGGCATGCTCACCCACTTAGCAGTTGCAAAGGGCCATCTTGCATGCACACGGATTCTAAACACGGAAGGGTGCAGTTTGGAATGTACTGTGTGTCCATCTACACAGCAGCATACTGGGCATGCTCACACAGCAGTTGCAAAGGGCTGTCTTGCATGCACACAGATTCTAAACATGGAAGGGCACAGTTTGGAATGTACTGTGTGTCCATCTACACAATGATGTACTGGGTATGCTCACACACTTAGCAGTTGCAAAGGGCTGTCTTGCATGCACATGGATTCTAAACACGGAAGGGCGCAGTTTGGAATGTACTGTGTGTCCATCTACACAACGGCGTACTGGGCATGCTCACCCACTTAGCAGTTGCAAAGGGCCGTCTTGCATGCACACGGATTCTAAACATGGAAGGGTGCAGTTTGGAATGCATTGTGTGTCCATCTACACAGCAGCATACTGGGTATGCTCACACAGCAGTTGCAAAGGGCTGTCTTGCATGCACAGAGATTCTAAACATGGAAGGGCACAGTTTGGAATGTACTGTGTGTCCATCTACACAACGATGTACTGGGCATGCTCACACACTTAGCAGTTGCAAAGGGACGTCTTGCATGCACACGGATTCTAAACACGGAAGGGCACAGTATGGTATTACTGTCCCCACGTACATGAAGGCCACTCACATGTATTAACCAGTACACACTTAGAAGCCATCACAGATGTCTCAGGTGCAGATCACAGAGGTACACACTGCAGTCTACAATGTAGCCCTCAGACATCACCATGTCATTGGACCAGCAATACACAGACATACATTAACACAACACTGTGTGAGTCATGACCAGTGGACTGTACATAGGTCTACAACAACTGTGCAGACTACACATGTACTGACAGGGTTACATCATGTGTTATGTATTGCAATGATACCACTGTACATAACCAGGTCGGCTCTACACATACCAGAGGCCCTGGGTCTTACACAGCTGTGACAGATGACTGTCGCTGTACACCAACAAACACACATGTTTGGATATGTCAAACATGTAATTGCAGTGGATATGTGCATGGACCATACACACACAACACATATGTACATAGAATAGCTTTTGCTGTCCTCCGTGCAGACAAGTGGCTACAGCAATCATACACACGCAAATGGAAGGTGGGTCCATGGCTGTTGAATGCTAACAGTACATGAGGTAGCAATGTTGACCAAGGACACATTCCCTCTGTACTAGTTATCCATGACACCGATCATATCACACAACAGTCCATGTGTTATGCATATCAACACACATGTCCACCAATTGCAATGCATACAAACATGGCTACATGACAGGTATGTAGGACCAATGCACATGTACAATCTGTAGTGTGCATGCAGCTACCATGCATGTGCAGTAGCTGATGTAAGTAACTCATCTGTGCCTAACTACAACATGCAGTTGCAATGCAGCCCCATCATTGACACCTGTATATGGTGACATACTGACAGTATGTTAAGATGTACATCAGTATGGATGGATGTGTGTATATAAAGTGGTGATCCACCTGTGTAGATGGATGTTTGCCGGGGACGGCTCACAGGTGTGTCACACGCCATCCTACCATTACATGTGCAAACAGTACGCTATGTTACTGTTACTTGATGGTGAAGACATAAAACCTACACAGCGGTTAGGTGTTACTGTATGTCACTTGACATCTGTAACACTTACATCCTCCCGTGTGCATATAGCAGCACAATTGCCGGACATAGTGTTGGTACACACAATGCAGCCAATACTGCTGCATGTCTGTCAGACGTATCATCATATAGCAGGTGTATCATTCACAGTACTGCCATGTTTGTTTGCTTGTGTGACCATATATGCCACATATGGTGGGGAATACATCCCAATTGTTACACACCCCTGTACACTGTTGTAGAGATCTGTACATACTGCAGTGTGGAAAGCATGACGTAGGCAGGTGTGGTGTGTGTATCACACACATCAGCTATCCGTATGTGTATGACATTTGTGGTCTCCACAGTGTGTGTGTGTGTGTGTGTGTGTGTGTGTGTGTGTGTGTGTGTGTCTGTGTGTGTGTGTATGTATGTATGGCTGTCTGGTGCATGGAGTGAGGGTGTATGCTACCATACAGAACACACAGGATTCCTATCCCCTCATGGTGATGCAGTCTACTACCCTGTTGATGCCATAGGTCTCAGCCGTACTGGCTACCTGTACCTGTTCTTTCTCCATGTCGCATTGCATGGGTGCACAGTACTGTGAGGGTGATGACCACATAGGCAGGGGTCCTCACCTCAACACTATGTGGTGGGCGTTATTGTGTTGTTGACCCCAAGAGTGTGTGCATGTTCCTGTAATGTGACAGGGTATGACTGCTACACAGTGAGGCCTCATGCTATCAGTTGGCCTCTAACATTAGCATCGGACGGACCGCTGTGTACAACCCCTGCACCATGTCAACATACCTGTGATGTGACCTGGTATGGATGTCACATCTCTAGCCACTGTAGCCTATTAAACTGCCCACATACGTCTGGATCAGTATATGTGTGGACATCTGTGGTATGTTAGCTTTTCCAACAGTCAGGTTGAGGCTACATATAGCATGGTGATATTGCCATACGTGCTTGTGAGTACTCCACAGTTACACATGGGAGACTGCAAACATAGGTTCATAGATTAGTACTAAGCTAACTGCCCTTGCAAGCCATTTTAAGCCTATCCAGTTATCCCTTGTTAGATGCAAACCCTGCACCTTGTGTTTGCAAGGCAAACACCTTAACCATTAGGCCACCCACCCAACGCTGCTACCTGTAGGCACATGCAAGTAGACCATAAGGAGGGAACCAGGGCATCATTACCAACATGATGTTACTGTTGTTACCAAGACACATACTGTGAACATATAACAATGCATGCTAAACCTGTACTACATGGTATGTCTGGTGAATGTTAACAGTACACAACTAATGTAATATACACTTCTCTCACTGTTCATGCACAACTAATGTTATACACAATTCTCTCACTATTCTGTTCACCCTGTGCATCAGACCATTTGAGCATGACCCTGCACCGGTTGTGTGGATTACAGGGATGTGGCACAGGCTTCATCATATGCACAGGGTGATAATGTTTGCCAGGGGCATAGGCTGCACCAATGGATGACATCATGTGTGTGGGTAAGGGCTGGTGACATGATTGGACATGTCTGTTCAGTATGCATGTGGGTGTTGTGGTGCCCTACAGATGTGTTTGCTGTGTGCGTGTATGTGTTCACACAGTTCTGCCTTTTGTGAGGCCTACACAGGGGTATTATTGACAGCTCCAGATTGTACAGACCAGGTTGTATAGCTCACTGTGTTCGGCCATGGCCACGTGACCTGTGCCTGCCAGGGGTTGCATGGGCACTACCAGGCGGAGGTACAGATTGACTACTGTCCGACGACACATGTTCACTGGAACCGTGTCCCCACTGGGAACATCCAGGGCCATGTTCACATGGCCTGCTGTGTCCTGGTGTGAACAGCGCAGCACCAGCTGCACTGCTACTGCTACCAGCACTATGGGAGCGGGCATATGAGGTGGCATGCTCACGTTGACCTGCACTAGGTGGTGTAGCTGGTCTATGTCCACATGGCCTACACCTCACTCCTACCAGATGTTCCAGCACAGACAGCTCACGCTCGCGGATTGCCATGCCACGGTCAAGGATTCCAACCATGTCACCCAATTGCCTGTCCAGAACATCAGCAATCAGCTGTTGAGCATTTGCCAATGCCTGGATGTTGTCATTTAGGGTGCAGATAGAAGCCCTCTGCAGCCTCTGCCCTTCTCTGTTCTGCCGTTCAGCACATGCCTGTGCTGCCATTACTGTCTGGAACATGTTTCTGGTGATACCAGCTGCTGCGCTCGTCCTGCAGGTGCATGTCTGCCAGAGGTCCTCCTACAAGCAGCACCAGCTGCATGCCTGTGTGGCACATCTGCTGTCATTACACTGACACCATAGTGTGGAGACACACCTTCTATAGCCACCACACGTTCCTGTCCCACGCTAACAGATGCTGACTGTCCTTCCTCTATGGCCACTGGTGATGCGGTATGTGTTGGCAGTAGAACTGTGTGCAGGGAAGAGGGGGATATAGCTGGGATGGCAACCATTGGCACAGATTCAGCCCCTGACAACCCTGCCTGTACCTCATGCATATGTTCCTCACTGCTAGCATCTGTGGGGACACTAACATCAGATGGACCACAGGAGGGTAACGCACCTACATCACCTGGGAATGCAAAGGAAGACTAAATTACAATAGACACAGACACACACATATACACACACACAGACACACACACACACACACACACACACACACACACACACACACACACACACACACACACACCATGCATGTTATTTGACAGATGGCATGCAGCATGCCTGTGATACAGCAGATGGCATGCAGCTCAGACATTAATAGTGTTAGTTACCATACCTCCCTGAGGTGCACACTACAGCAAGCAGGTGTCATATCAGTAGCCATGCAGTTCACACAATCATGGTAGTATGCATGCATCCCCATGATACACCATGTGGACCAGAACAGGTACAGATGGCTGACGTGACCTTGACATGTAATCCGCTGATGTGTGCATTAATATGCATACATGTGTGACACAATGGTGTCCTGACACATGTACTGCGTCATAATGGGCATCACATTGCAGTGTTGTCTGTATGTCCTACAGATAGAATGCATGTTTAGCAAATGTGCATGAGCATGGAAGGGTAGTGTGATCCGTCTACATTGCTATACAGTGTGAAGTACAGACACTGTGCCATTGCATGGCATCATAAGGCATCACATTGCATAGCCATAACTGCATGCATACCCATGACATAACTGTGGATTATGACCCATGATGCTGAGGTGTATACACACCAAACCATGCTGTGTTATGTGACAGGTCACTGGAGGACCTACAGTCGACACCCCTGCCCAACTACTACAGAGTCTTAGCTGCCTGGCAAGCATGTCCATACATAGCAGACTTGTCAATTTACCATTTCCCATGTGACATTGAGATACCACACACACGAGGTGCACAGGTAACGGTGATGTCCTACAGCAGCAAGGGAAATGTACAGTATCTTTGGCCTGATGTGGTGTCAATGTCTGTGGAAGCTGTACAGGTGACTACTGTCATGCTATGACACAGTCATGATGTTCAACACATCTTATATGGTAGACGTCAGTGACACCTCCAGTAGCTATGCACAGGCTTTTAGGATGTCCAGTGTACCACATCAACTGTATAATCGGTCAACTAAGGCTATAATTGGACCATGTGTGGACAATGTGAAACAGGATGTATACACATCACATCTACTGTGTGGCTACGTGTCTCTGGCCATCCCCCATGGCCATGTGTGCACATGTGTTGGACAAATGTGTGTGATGGCCATCTATCACACATGTCTGTGTTGTCCCATATGGCATACACCCATAGATGTCAGATATGTCACCATCCACAGGGCTATGCAGACAACGGGTTGCATGTTTGGTATGTGGGGTATGGGTTATGGGATAGTGTGACAATATTGCAGCCAAAACACTACGTGTCTGGGACATGTCAGATGGCACATCACAATGTGTGCACCCATTGCAGGGGCATATAACACAATGGTAACTCCTGTGGGCTGCCCATGACACAGCTCACCGTGTGGTACTGTTTGCATACCACATGTGTCGTTCCAATGTATAGTACATATGCATCCATTGTAGAACACCTCCGCCGTTGTATGCCGTTGTATGACAAATACTGTGGTTTCATGTCGGTGTATCATTTCGTTTGTATATATTGCACATGGGTGGCCTGTGTGAATGATGGGTGATGCGACCTGTATATTGTGACTGGAACGAACATCAAGTGTATAAGTGTTAACTGGCCACATGGCAAATAGATCTATGCTTTAACATGCCTGATACTGATGACAGTCTCACCTGCAATGGACTCATGTCTGTGCGGCATGCCAGAGGTACCTGTATAGGGGTGACACAGCAGTATGAACATTATCCATGACTGTATGACAGCCACAGGGTGCACTGTGCATGTTAACACAGTCACCTGTACAATAGCATATAGTATGCACATGTGTGCATACACAGAGTAGCATACTGTAGTATGCAGCATGTGTGTCCACATACCTTGCATATGTTGTTACATTACATAATGTACAGTGACACATGCAACTAAATGGGATATAATAGCCATATGTGCAGTACTGACTTACCAGGCAACTCCAGGCTCATTGGTTGGGAGACACCCACCTCCACGATGGCAGCTAGTGTTTGCGGATGCTGTTCTGAGGGTGTCCCCAGACTTGCCAGTAGCTCCTCGGTGTGTGTGAGTGGGGGCTGGGTTGGTGGCCCACCACCTGTTCCACCTTGTTCCCTGGCGATTGCAGTGGCACGCTGTTTTGCATGTCATATCAAGTCCGTGCAGTGTCTGCGCACCTGCTGGTAGGTGCGGTTATGGCCACCCACATCGTTCACCCTCCTGCGAAGATCCTGCCACAGGTCATCCTGCTGCTGAGCATGCTGTGGTACATGGCTGAACAACACCTCATAGTTCTCATGGAGGTACGGGATGAGGATATCATCCTCCTGGCGGCTGTACGCTGGCAGGCGTGTATGAGGCAGTATCTGTAAGACATAATGATGGTGACAGGTCACAGTTTCAGAGATGTACAGAGATACTGCTGCACATACATTTCTAGTAAATCTGGTACATCTGCACAGTTATCTTTGCAAATTCTCATGACACTGACACGACTGACATGTTTGTGTCACACACATGTAACACCCATTATGTATTGGATATCATCACCATATATGTGTGTCACCTCATTACATTGTTCATACTCCATGTGAATGCTGTCTTAATGTGGGCATGTCTGTTTGCCTGCACTGGTGTTCTTACCTATCTGCACATGCCTGGATGTGTCCATAGTAATGATGTTGACCTTGATGCTGTGTATATGTCACATATCAACACATACACAGCCTTAATGGACTTGAGCGGTGACAATGCACACATACGCATGGAAACCTTTACATGCATGTGTTTTGCCATATACATCTACATGGCACTGTATAGCTGTTCAACATCCTGCCACGAATCGCCTGTGTTGCACATGTGATAGACATGGGACAATGGCTAGTCGGACGTCATTCACAGGGATGGTTATCAACTATAGCATGTATGGGCAAGGTTTCCTAGCTGTATCCGACAGCCATTATGCCACTGCGAGGTGCATCAGTGCCACATTACTGATCCAGACAGTTGATACTACATCTACCATGCGGCCATCACACCATGTATGACAGGGATGACATGTGCAGCTTTGATGGACAGGGTTGCATGGTATGGCGGGAGTATGTCACATGTATGGCACAAGGATCTGTCCAGCATGTGGCAATACTAGTAGTAGGACGGTGGCTGCCCATGACGTATGTCTTTCAGATCAGGATATGGACGTGTAGCATGTCCAACAGCATAGTGTAGCAAATGTCTTTATGCAACGTAGACAGCATGCTGCATAGTGGAGGTGAGGATTGTGAAAGCTGGTATCACCCACCCACATATGGCCAATACCCCTTAAAGGTGATATGTGATCCAATATTGGTCACCCGAGTGCTGTGTTTGCCTGTCCAATGATCACCCTGTTACCCATGGATGGCACCCTGTCATGACATGGGTACCTCGTTTGACTACCTAAGGGGCCTGGAGACGTCACCAACTCAGGGAGGTGTACTGCACAGCACCATCCCTTACACAGTGTCCATAATGTTGACCACAGCCTAGCTGGTAGTTAATGGGTACAGGGATATTCACCTAGTGATGACAATGCTGATATCATCCATCAGAATGTGCACATATGTCACACACCTCACCCACACAGCCCATTCTGTATGTTGTTCAGAACACTGAGACAGCTATTGCTCATAGGTCATAGCCATTCACATCCTTACATACACAGATGCCTGACATTTGTCTGCGTGGTATGGGCTAAAATGATGGTGGAGCACAACACATTAACCCTGTTTTACTGTAGCTGGCACTGGTGTGATATGCACATGTCACTCTGGAACCTTTTGCAATTGTGATTCTGTCAACAGGCCACTGGTAGAACACTCCTGTGACATACAAAGGTATATGTAGTCAAACATCTGTACTGTCATGTACATCTGTACTGCTAACATCTACATTGATAATAGTTCATGGACTTGCAGACCATACTCAGCAAGGTTATAGTGCGGTGCCACCAATTATGACTGTCAACACCACTTGTGGGTTAATATTATACAACACCCTATCTGTATTGTATGTTCATGCTCAGCACTTGTTCAGAACTTGTGAGCATGTCATGAGCTACTGATTAATATAGCACCCATTCCACACCATTTCTTACAGGTACACTGTCTGTCCATACATTTCCAGCTTGCTTAACGTACAACAGCTGTTGTACACACGTAACTCGCATATCTTGTGAGACATGGTTGTATATACAGGCATGTCCAACTGTCACGTACCAGTGCTATTGCCTGTCTATATGATGAATATGGCGTACATGTGGCAATAGAGCAATTGTCTCATGTACACAGTCAATGCTCACCTCCCAACATACGACACTACAGCCTGTGGGGGAAGCACATATGCAGCCCTGCTGGGGGTAATGCTGTCACCAACCCTGACTGCACCTGACACTCATGTGGGGATGTGTAACATTTGCAACACACCCCACTCATCACATAGTTTCACAAGATCTCCACCACAGGCCACACATACGAGGACAACATATGCAGTACCTCTCCATACTCTGTGTAGGCACCAAAGGCAGCCCCCTTCACCAAACACAACAAGAACAACTTATAGCCCACAGACGCATGTGTGCCCATCACATACAGCCAATAGGGTGTTATAACATACACAACACACCTGTCATAGGTGACTCTGTAGGTGGTCACACTGCTGTTCCACTCAGCGGGCTACACAAGGCGATAGTCACTTACATCTTGCTGTCGGGTAACTGGTTCTGCAACATAACCTATGTACCCATGCCACACATCACCAGGTACAATGTGACTGTCATTCTCCATGTTAGTGTGACTGCCCTGAGATGTAACTTCACAGACTATGTGTGCAGGGACATGCAATAGCTCACCAGTCTTGTAGCCCAAGCCCTGGGGAGCATTATGCATTCATCCAAACCTGATACCACTGTACAATGACTGACTGTGTCACTTCAACAGTTGCCTATGCTTCTGCTGTCATTCCACAGGCATCTGGTATCTGTCCACTTTGACTGACATGGTCAAACAACACAATGCTTTGGCACAGATGACCTGCACCTGTCAGCCCTGGGAGTACAGATCACATGTAAGGCTCTTGCTGCTTCTATACTGCCTGTCTTGCACAGTTTCCAATAACATTCACCACCAGAATGGGAACTGGCAAGCAAAACATGGGGTCATGTGATGCAATGCTTGACATCTTCATCTCTGACACACTCAGGCAAGGCACTCCTTATAATGCACCACTTCAATATCTCTGCAGTGACTGGGACTTAACTCTAGGCTCTGCAGAGCACACCTGCAATGACAGGTTATACACAGACCATACCTTTCAGGCATGTACCTGGACCAGCACACCCACGGCTGAGGTGTTCCCATATTCCACTATGTTGTACACACATCCTGGCTAGTTACTTAGCACAATGCATCAGAGGTGCTCCACGTGCAACTAACTGTGTCCAGAACTGCTATACACATTGTAACAAGCTACAGATTCAACAACATACCCCACCAGACCTCATTTGTTGGTGTACTGGACAGTAGGGCTCAGACAGATACTACTGATGTGAGTCTGACACTACCCCACACTTAACTGGGATAGCCACTCATGTACCAATATATTAGGCCAATGCTGTCCGTGATTCATAACCTCCACTCGGCTGGATCAACCCATACACACCACCTCCAAGACCAACAATATCCTTGACATGGACACTACCAACATGTGACTGGTGTGCCACACCTGGGGTTATCCCATCATTGGTGGATTCTGGACATATGCTAATCACCCTTGTTAGCCACATTCCGGCACCGCACCCTTCACGGCATGCACAGTACATGAGTACTACAACACCTACTACAGACGTCTTATGACAGCGATAGTTAACGTCATGACACCCGTGCAGATGGACAATGCACATACAAATGCTGACACATACCCCAGTGCACTTCATTAGCACGTACACGACTGCATGGATCATGCTATTCTACACAGTGCCATAATGGTACCCACCAGATAACAGACGCCACTCTGGGGGTCCAGTTCTATGGCCATAATTTACAACAACAGGTGGAGGCTGTTGCACAGTGGTGTACAATCCCATGGGTGGGGTAGCTCACTGGTCAGCCTCAGTAGGGCCATGGGATCCATCACATACTCCAAAACTAGCTGCGTAAACATTACTGTGACACATTCCGGGGTGTACCACAAGGCATTATGGTGGTATTTCAGTAGTCAATGGCAATACCCACATCTGCTCTCACATACAACAGTTACTCAGGAACATTACAGAACCAGGTGATGTTGGCAACATGCCTGCAGATGGATTCAATGCTAACGTTACACCCTCTCACTCCCTACAGGGCCACAATCCATGCAGGAACATTGCGGTGTCCCTGCTGTCACACTACACAGTACTAACCTGCACTCACTATGGCCTGGGACACTGGCCCCATGTGACCGTTCAAAGTCCACAACTGTGCTGTTCACAAACCTCTGAATGACATGTCTCCCCACTAGGCCACCATATTCAGTAATAGCCTTGTATCAGACATTGTGGCCCCTGAATGGCACACAGCAACAGTTATCACACTCCACACAAGTGGTGCCACAATGCACTAGTGGGACTATTGCCCTACACACCTGACTGGACTGTTCTGCACGGCTATGGGGCACATCATCATGGACGTCATTCACAAAGACATTGTTGGGCTCCGGTCCTTTGATGCCACCCAGGTTGGACTTGTTAGAGCCAGAACATGGCTCCTACACCTGGTGGACTCCTTTCATACAGTTACCAGGGTAGTTGATGATGGTACAGGGGACCACACAGCCTACATTGTCCTCTCATTGCCTTTCAGCACCGTTCTCCATTCTGGTATTGACAGCATACGCATCCACCTGCACATCGAACCCTATGTCTCAGGATGTTATGCAAAGTGGCTCATGGACAGGACACACACAATGAGGGTAGCATACCATAGTACCTACTGTATTGCAGTTACACTTGGCATACCACAGTCCTCAGCCATAGGGCCCCTCATGTTCGGTATATGCTTCCCTGAGGTACAGGCTAGCACAGAGGGACTTTCCCTGCCTAGCTTTACAGACCACTGCATAAAAAGCACCATGATTGCTCCACCAGCTGATACTGACTCCATCCATAAGGGTGTCACTGTGACGGATACCTGATATCAATATCATGGCCTCAAGCTGCATGACACAAGGTGCATGAACATCCCCTTTGCATTACACCATTCACCCACTGACTATCACATATGTGGTAGTCCCCTACATACATGACACATTGTACATGTTTGTAGTACACACGTATGTCGCACCCACTCCTGTGATAACCATATTGCCACTGTGGCGTGGATATCCTTCTATGTGGCCACACTTATCTGTACTGGGTGTGTAGCTGGTACATAGGCACCCATTGTACCTCTGAACTCCAGATGTATACACACATTGAAGGGTACAGCTCCCTATTTAGGGTGTACCTTACACAACAGCTACGGTTTTACATACCACAACATTAACACGTCATAATGTTTATTGAGCTCCAACAGTTAAAGTATGCAGCTGAACTACGGACACCACGTCTGTACACATTTGTATACTACATACTCAGGGGTGACCTCTGCTGAACAGACAGGGCCCATGTCCACAACAATATTAATGGATATACTCCACATATGCGACATAAGCAAAAGCCACTGTGAGCAACATGCTCATGAATATGTGCACACACGCAACGATGAGTGGGATGTGCTTGAGGGTTACATTCCCAAACCAGACACTCACCATGCTTTGGAACATGATTCCTATGTACATCACGCAGGGAAACTCAGTAGCAGTGTTCATGTGATACCTCACTTGGTGGATGGGAGATACATGTACACCCGGGATCACTGCAGTGGCTGTACTGTGCAGAGGTGCAGGTAACACATGGCTCTGCTGTTCACAGGACAGTACCCTAGAGAGGTGCCACTGGTGTGAACACTGTGGTTGTGCTTACACATAGACTTGCCAGACTGCATAGTACCCCACTATGAACCTGTGAAGCTATTACAAGTCCTTTGTGCATTGTTACTTGAGTAGCCCTTCCATTTAGATTAGCTATCATGCTATTACAATGTCCCATGACTACATGCCATATGTATCCTGTTATTGTACATTGTACATGCCAATAGACGATACCTTTGGTATGCATGATATGCCTCTTATGCTGTGTAGCATATCTGACATATCTACCTACAATACTATACATTACATATATTTTACATAGTATCCCATAATGCAAAGTATACTTGCACAGCGGGACCACCTTAGACATGTCATTGTCGTTATATGCCCATACACATGCCTACTGTGACAGTATATCAACATATACTATCCCCTGCTATGGCACGTACTTGTTGGACATACCCTACCACTGACGGTGGGTGGTATGGAATTGTTCTGTTTCAAGCCCTCATGTAGCATCCCTTGTGGTATCTGTGATGTTTACCTTGTGGCCCACTGCTGGACGCACAATTTCTACAAGCGTTAGTATGCTCAGCAAGACATCACTACATAAATACCTTTTCCTACTTTATGCATTGTGGACACTTTTAATTAATGCAAACCAGGCTATACATACACTAATATAATTAATATGAAACATGCTATACATACACTTACATACCGAGTGTTCTACATACCTTGTTATCATTCTGGACTTTCGTCTCTATCTCTCTTACACTGTTTAAACAGTTCTATGGTATCAGCATACAGTTTGAATGTCTGGCAAGTCATCCTTATATACGTCGATACCTGTAACATGTGGTTTCCTGCTGCCAATTGGTGTCCCTGAGTGACTTATTACTTGCACAACAGCTGTGCAGCTACTCCATTCGCCAATTACACGGCAACAGTGGGGTATAATTGAATTCTCCACTTGGGCGTTGCCCATTTGCCCTACCTTCGGGGAGACAGCCTGTATTGTGTTTTGTTGTGTGTAATTGCAACTGCTATGTGTGGAGACACATATAGTTTGGATCCATGTCCCCAGTGGATTGTGTGTGATGGCTAGAGTATGTGGTTCTACATGTGTGTGTACCTGTCATCCCAACCGTCTGATAACGGACTATTGCAAACAAAACCTGTAACATCGCTGTTTGTTCCATTATACAACGGCTACAATTTTGCATGGCGCCTTTAAATGTGTCTCTCACAAGGTATGTTAATGCTTCTACAGATGTAATTGTCTGACTGGATGTTTGTGCTGTAATTACAGTCTGTATTGCTATAGTTTCTAGTGTGGGGGATGTAGGTGGGTGTATGTAGCATATACAGGTTTGTGGGGCTTGCATTTCTACATATTTCATATATATGTATGTGGGCTCCTTCCCTAATTAAAGAGCTATCAGTTAGTAGACTTATGTTACGGGATTATACATTGGGCCATTGTTAATTGGTTTCTATATAGTATGCAGGTGAGGTTGATACTTCCATACCTCCCGAATTACAGCGATATGTGAAGGGATATTTCTAAATGACAGCTATCCCATGTATTTCTGTCCCAGATATTTGCAGTCATTGCAGTTGTGTTGGTGACAGAACCTCTTTGGCATGGGTTGCCACCTTTTCTTATGGCCATTGTTGGACACTTGCGGGACACACATCGGTGTTTACAGGCCGACACATAGCCACGGTCAGTACACAGGATAGCACATACTTTTATCCTCAATACATACTTATTGTTGTGGGACTTTGGCTACTTATCATATTGCATGTAACATGTACGTTTTTTACATACAGGCATAACTATTTCATACAACTATTACATAATATATGGGACATAATAATATCCTACAATCTCGGACAGTTGCCCTTTGTAATGTTTTATGTCAGGACACAACTGCCCAGGGAGGGGCTGTCCCTCCTAATGTGGGACAGGTGGTAACAGTATGCCTACGGCTAGCTATACCCACGCCTACCGTAATGATCTACCTCTGAGTTGGCACTAACACACACACGATGCGGACACACACACACATTACAGCCACACGGACACGCACATGGCACCCTCAACACACACATACACAGACTACAGCACTCACAAACACAGTTGAACACAGTACCTACGTGGACCGCAACACCGGCAGCAGTAATTAAATGTCCCTTCATATCGTCATAATATTACTCACGGTTCTACTGTTCCAGTTCTGTGTTCTTTCGATCTTTCAGCCTCGTGGTTATGCGTGTCGGTATGTGACACTTTCCATAGTTGGCGGTATCCTATTTATTTGTACCTCCAAGGTTTTATGAAGGTCGTTGACCTATCTATATATTTGCAGATATCGGTGAATCCGTATATATCAACATATATCACTCTACCTTTCTATCTGTATTATATATACATATATATATATATATATATATATATATATATATATATATAAATATAGATATAAATATATATATATATATATATATATATATATATATATATATATATATATATATATATATATATATATATATATATGTAGATATATATATATATATATATATATATATATATATATATATATCTGACAGGGAAAGTGCAGGCAAGCTACACCTTTCATTGTGGACTTGGTGTATACTGTTTCCTGGACTCCGCACGTTTGTGTCTGTACCTGTCACATTACACACCTGCCGTAGGTTAGGGTTACCACCTGTCCCACTTTATGAGGGACAGTCCCTCTTTGGGCAGTTGTGTCCTGCAAAATATTTGTAAAATGGCAAATGTCCTGAGATTTTAGGATAAACTTATTTCCTATAGTTTATGTAATAGTTGCATAAAACAGTTATTCTGCATCTGAACCACCTAAATGTTATAAGAAACAGAATAAGTAACTAAAACATTACAAGAATAAGCTTTTATCTAGGCAAAAATGTGAAGTTCTGATTTTCGTACTGGCCGGGTGTATGTGTCGGCCTGCAGAAATCTGACGTATGTCCCACATTGGTCATTTGAAAAGGTGGCAACCCTACCGTAGGTACATCTTGGCTACCATAGTGTTAGGTGATTGTATACATGATTGCATGTTCTACTCCTGGCAGTGGTTGTTTTACCCTTCAGAGCAGGCGCTATAAGTACAGGAGTGAATAATGCTGGTTTAATCACCTCATCATTGACCGTGATCTGCGCGATATTCGGGGAAGCTTAGCCCTGTTTCACGCATATCCGTATAGTCATATTTAAACGACGCTTACCAGCAGTGGGCAACGCATATTCCCGCTAACGTGTGCTAAACATGATCTGATGACCTGCATCCGACATGCATTACTCGTGCCTTCGGGATTACGTTACATCCCTTGCAGGACGTGGGACCGGGAACATGCACGACAGTCACTGCATTTACCACTTGGCCATCTGGGATGTGTACACGTTTTATGGCATTTTGTATGTGGAGTATACTACGGCTGTTACTCCATACTGCACTCACATAGGTAACTCAGTTAGTTTACATATTGATGAGTCCAGTTAATGGTATGTCCATGTGATGTTTACTGGATGTGCTCCGGCATTGGGTTATGTATATCACAGTGAGCCACACCCAATAATGTGCTGCATTTTCAAACGACCGTAGGTGGAGCATGCTGGGGTGACAAATACCTGTCATGGGTACACCCAATGCCTTGACACAACATCCATGATTACATTATGTGGAGCCCTTCATTAACACAGCAGGGAATCCATGCAGAGTATGTGCAGAACAGTGCTTACACACATGTGATCCCACAATTGCCTCTGCTCCACTAAGCGACAGTTGGTTACTCAATGTTGTGGCAACAGCAGACACTGTTTGCCTCATTTGGTGTATGGCCTTTGACAATCGGGCGTGTACCTATCAATGTACCTGGGAACCTATACACACAGCACCAACATATGCTGATAGGTGCATGTACTGTTCAGGTGTTGACATTCCGTGTTCCAATAGCTGTTGTGTGTACAATGTTTGAGGGCTGCCTATGTAGGATTCACACAGTGGGCCACCTATACATTACAATTTACAAGTGGTCGTGTGTGTGTGTGTGCCATCCATTTTACTGTGTGTGCAGGTGGAGAGGTGTGTCAGTCCGTAGGGGCCTACACTGTCAGAGTATGTGCTATACATTCCCTCTTTGCCAAGGCGTAGGCATATTGGGCATGCCTCCATCTGCCTACTGGGGCTGGCACAGTGTGTTCGTGGTCTGAATCCCTCTGTGCTTGTGATGGCCTTGGCAATTGTGGTGGGCTATGTGGGCCTTCACCATTTTGACCCTGCTGCAGCTGTTTCCGCAGGATCATATTATTTAGCATGACACATACTATGAAGATGTGGGCACATGTGCCTGGAGAGTACTGCAAGGCTCCACCAGATGTGTCCAAGCAATGGAACTGTGATTTCAGCATCCCGAACACATGCTCTATGATGATTCTGGTTTGTGCGTGTGCCTCATTATGGCGTTCTTGCATGGGTGTGTGTGCATTTCTGATGGGAGTCATCATCCACAGCTCCAGTGCATAGCCAGCATCCCCCACAAGGTGACCATGTGGGATGTTCCCCCTGACAAATACCTGATAAAGCTGTGAGGCATGCCAGATATGGGAGTCATGGTAGTTTCCAGGGCTGCCAGCGCACACATCCATGATAATGCCCTGGGCATTGCACACGACCTGGCAGTTGATGGAGTGGAATCCCATGCGGTTTATGTAGCGCCTACCATGCTCACCGGGTGGTGACTTGATATGTATGTGTGTGCAGTCTATCGCACTCAGTACCTCCGGGTAGTGTGTCACACGGTAGAAGTGACGCATATTGCTGGCCAACTCCTCCTGAGTTTGGGGGAAGTATATATGCTCATTGGCATGTGGTAACATGGCATCCAGGAACTGGTGTAGTACCCTGGATGCTGATGCCTGTGAGATCCCCATTATATCTCCAGTTGGCCTTTGAAAGGTACCTGTGGCTAGTATTCGCAAGCTTACACATACCTTCATGTCCACTGGGATGGGTTCCCCTCTGTTGTTTCTGGTTCTCAGGCGTGGCCAGCACAGCTCCACAATTTGCTGTAAGATGTCCCTGTCCACCCTGTAATGCTCTACTATCTCCAGATCATGTAGTCCCTGGTAGGTTACCCTTGGTCTGAACACTCTTCTCCTCCTCCGGGGCCTGCGGTGGTTGTCGGCATCATCTTCCACAACACCGTCAGTCTCTAACACATGGTGATGAATCACAGCTATGACAGCTCCCAACATGTACATTTTAAAAGTTCCCCGTGTGTTTACACCTATGGTGCAGTGTTTGGGAATACACAGGTATGTGTTGGGTGCTTTCACACTTTATACTATTGTGCTGTGAACACTGATGATGTCATAGGGTGTGTATGTACGATCGTAGCTACAGGGTATCTTATGTGTTTTACTACAGGAACTACTATTGTGGTGCCTTTGGTGTTGAATTACATTTGGCTGCCGTGGATTATCTCTTGCCCTTCCCTTTACATTTCTGCACGTTTCACCTACCATTTTCTGGCATACATCCAGCAACCTGCTTTCATTTGTACTTTCCTAGACCTGGCTTATCTTGCGTAATGTGTTCTATTGCTGGTCTACTGTAGGTTTGCTTTACTCTGCTATGACAGTTCTCCTATCTTTGCAATCCAATGCCTCCCCTCCTTTCTTTGCAATCCAATGCCTCCCCTATCCTGTTTTGCAGGTTTCTGCAAGCAGACTTGTCAGCTGCCGTCGATTGGCCACCGTGAGTTGATAGGTGTTAATTGCTCAGTTGAACTCCAATTACCCTACTGTGGCATTTCCTTCTTTTCTTCCCCTGGCCTTCCTATTTGTGCTATTGTTTGTGGCACGTGCATCTACTTACCGGGTTTTGGGCACGTTTTCATCCCCGTACACATGCACTTTTGGGCACCATATGTGCTCTCAGCTAAACGATTCTATACCTACCTCACCACACCTGTCCTGCAGCTTTACTTAGCAATGGCCAGGCCAGATTTGCATTGCTCCAATGTGCTTACAGCTACGGTGACACATCCCTCTGCTGATGTCATGTATCACCTCTGAGCCA
This sequence comes from Protopterus annectens, assembly GCF_019279795.1. Lineage (NCBI taxonomy): Eukaryota > Metazoa > Chordata > Ceratodontiformes > Protopteridae > Protopterus > Protopterus annectens. Next base: position 732,208,209 of record NC_056728.1, on the reverse strand, counting down.
CTCCTCGGTGTTATAGCGCTGTGCCGTATGGTACATCCTTCATCTGGCGGGACATTTGCGATTCAGTATTACCTGCCTCATTTGATGGCATTGACTACTAATTCATAGTTACCGTGCTGAACACTGTCGCAGACCCTTAGCAACCCTTGCACCTTGGTTGTGGTGTACCATGCATACCATTGCGTATTATGGTGAAATCCTGATTTGTATTACATTGCATTTTTATGACATTTGTATATATTTTCTTTGTGTTCCAGTTTGTGCACACATGCCCTGCGGTTGTACTGTGCATTACTGTGGACATGACATTAAATGTTATTTTTAGGTGTTGTGCATCTTTTCTTATGCCATTGGCTGTGTATTTAGCCATTGGCATATGTTAACTTTGTAATACATGAGTCTGGTCTGCTTCCATAGCTCCGATGTTCTGTTTGGGAAAATGTAAACTGTGTTTTTTGGTTTACATTTCCATGGGCTTACGCTACGCCTGCACCACTTCATGAATCTCTATATGCCTTCATTTGCATGGTGCGACACTGCGCATGGGGTGATTAGCATACCTAGGCTGAGAGCTGCGCAGTTCTGGTGTACGCCAGTAGTGCACGTGGAATTGGATCGTACCTGAATCGCTCGGTGGCCATGTTTGGCGTTATACTGCCTACACTACGCCTGCGCCTGGCACAAGCTTCATGAATCCCGGGGGTTATCTACTTCTGTAGATTTATTAAGAATTACCCCATCCACTTTCATCTGTCCCTCTGGAAATACCATCCAGTGTAACCCTTCCAACTGTAACTAGGGAGCAAGGCCTTGATTTGCTTTCTAAGACCAAGAACACTGCATCTATAGGCCCCAACAATATCCCTAGATGCCCTTTAAATTTATTTTTATTTATTTTATTTATTTATTTTACATTTGTTAACCGGGATAGTCTGACTGGAAACAGATCCATTTCCAGCAGAGGCCCGGGGAGAAAACCTCCACATGTGGATAGTTACATAAGAGTTAAACAGTAGCATTTTTATACAGTCACATATAGATACCAGCACAGAATTATAGGATTATATGCATACTTGGAATACATACATACTTAAACTTAACATTGTACTTTTTTTGTTCGAACTTAGACATTTTTAGTGGTACAAGGCTAAAAAAGGTAGCATGTCATTCAGTAGTACAATACATATGAGAATGAGACTAAGTCTGAAACATTGACTATTTTACAGACAGCCAGGTAGTGAAGAGAGATTCAGTAGTACAATACATATGAGAATGAGACTAGTTCTGAAACACTGACTATTTTACAGATAGCCAGGTAGTGAAGAGAGTGGTAAGCTGGTTAGTCAGGGTTGGTAAACAGTCTGAAACATGACCTGTCAGGACCTCTGGAATCTTTTTTTTTAACTATAGTCCAAAAAAGATTTGAGTCAAGTGAATGGATAACTACAATGGTCATCCTTCTGCACAAGGATCATGGGAACTACAGACCCATAGGTCTGACTAGTCTTGTTTGCAAAGACATGGAAAGAATTATCATGGAAATGATCAATGTTAGAGGAAACCTCTAAATGCTGGATTCAACCCAGTTTGTTTCTGTCAAGGGCAGATCATGCCTATTCAACCTAGTGGAATTCTTAGAGAAGGTTGCCTAGGCAATGGATAATGACAAAACAGTGAATACTGCCTACCTTTACTTAGCTAAGACATTTGACACAAAACCCTACTCAGGCATCATAAACAAACTCGTGGGATTATGCATAAAATCCTGTGTTACATGCCAGATAACCAGCTGGCTATCAGATAATAACCAGATAGGATAGGGGAGACCTCCTCCACAATGAGATCAGTCACTAGCAAATTCCTCATCTACTCCTTTTCGTCATCTACGTCTTTGAAATCAATGTGAATGTCATGGGCTTCTGGATGACCAAGTTTACCGATGGTTGCAAACTGGGCACAGTCATAAAATCCCCCAAGATGCTAAAATTCTACATGAAAGACTAATACAAACAAATGGCTGGTGGCAATGCCACAGCTTAAAACCCAGTGCTAAGAAATGCATAGTAGCACCTTTTGGGAAGTCAGCCACCCCACTGACACATCATTGATAACATACCCCAAAGAGTAGATCAAGTAGTCAGGGATTTGGAGATGTATGTAAATATCAACCTTTTTTCAACCAACATGTGTCTAAGGTACTAAGGAAAACATTCTATGTTGCTCAACTTATAAGCAAAGACTTGGCATCTTATTCCAAAGAAGTCATCGTCTCACACTGAAACACACTGTGGTTACCATCTATTAATTTGTTTCAGGTGATTTATAACATGCTGTGGTTACCATCTATTCATTTATTTCAGGTAAATTACAACAATCTAAGGTTACCATCTATTTGTTTGTTTCAGGTGATTTACAATACACTGAGGTTACCATCAATTCATTTTTTTCAGGTAATTTACAACACACTGAGGTTATCATCTATTTATTTGTTTCATGTGATTTACAGCATGCTAAGATTACCACATATTCATTTGTTTCAGGTAATTTACAACACACTGAGGTTACCATCTATTCATTTGTTTCAAGTGATTTGCAACACACTGAAGTTGCCACCTAATTGTTTGTTTCATGTGATTTACAACATGCTAAGATTACCATGTATTCATTTATTTCAGGTGATTTACAACACACTGAAGTTACCATTTGTTGCTCATTTGGTCAGGATCATAGGATCATAGGATCATAGGAATTTATTATCTATTGGCCCTGAGGCCCTTACAAGCCTAGCCAATAATTTAACGGATGTTCCAACAAGTCAGCACCCTATGCCACTGTCCAGCAGGGAGACAGGTGGAATCCCAGGGGTGTATTTTCTCTTTCCCATCCAGTTATCAAGGTTGAGATTAAAAAGGATTAATGAAGCAGTCTGCTTGATGGGGTGAGGGAGTCTATTCCACTTGACTTGTGGATATGCAGCAGTTCCATCAGGGTGGGGTCTGAGATTGCTTTATATGCCAGACAGAGGTCACCTCTGAGGAGCCTGTAGAAATAGAGTACAGGGACAGGGTCTTTAGCCTATCTGTGTAGGGTAGATGTTTGAGGCCCTGGATTCTCCTGGTGAGGAAACTCTATGGTCTCTCCAATTGCTGCACATGCTTTGTGAGGTACATGCCAAAAGGGGCATTGTACTCAATAATGAGTCTTATAAGGGAAAAATACAGAGATGTTATGGCCACCTTGTCCCTGGATGAGATACCCTTACTAATGAAGTGGCCATGTAGAAAGCTTTCCATACAATGGAGGCAATATGGTGGTGAAAAGTCAGTTTGCTATCAACCTGGATGCCCAAGTCCCTCATGACTGATTGCATGCTTAGGACCTTATTATCAATGTGATAATTTGTGGGGATGTCACTCACCCCAAAGGGGATGATGATGCATTTTTTGGCATTCAGTTTGAGGTCATATTTCTGGCACCAGTCATTTGTTTGGGTGAGACCCTCTTGGAGGATGACCACATCACTAGGGAATTGATGACAGCACCCAGCTTTGCATCTGCAAACTTGGTCAGCCATATTCCGCTGGTTTTGGCCTGCACCTCAAAAAAGTATATCCCAAACAGCAGAGGTCCTAAGACTGATCCCTGTGGTACAGTGCTTGTTACGGGTCTACTGCTTGAGGTGGCTTCCCCTATTTTGACAAGGTGGGTTCTATCAGTGAGCCAGTTTGCTACCCATCTGGTAACATATGGATTGATGCCTAGTTGAGAGAGTTTATATATTATACCTAAGTAGGGAATAGTATCGAAGGCTTTGGCCAGGTCATGGTAGGCAGTGTACACCTTCTTCCCCTCGTCCATGGCCTTGGTGACTGTCTCAAAGAAGTGACCAAATTTAACAGGCATGACCTCCCATTGATAAAACAAAACTGTGTGGGATCGAGTGTCTGGAGGTTGCCAATGTCCTTGTTAATGAGGTCCATGATAACCCGTTACATGGCCTTGCAGATCAGGCTAGTTAGGCTGACATTTGCTAGATCAGTGGATACTCCACCTTTGTGCAAAGCGATGACAGCGGCTGTCCTCCACTCAGCTGGGTTGAAGCCAGTACTTAAGCTTTGGTTAAGTAGGGTGCCTAATGATGCTGCAAGTTCCTGCTTGAGTTTATGTAGGATGCAGCCTGGGGTGTTATTGAGTCCCATGGAGGCTGTATTTTTTACCTTCGAGAGGGCAGTGATGACTTGCTCCCTGTAAGGGGAGGGGGAAATGTACTGGGGATGTCCTGTTTTACTGATGAGGAGAAGAACAGTGAAGTTTTCACTGAACCTGTCTGCCAGAAGGTTGGCTATATCTACAGTGTTTGTGTATGTGGTGTCCCTGACCACTACTTTTGAGCAGATCTTGGTGCTTCCCTTGGGGTTGCAGACATATGTGAAGAAGGCCTTATGATTGTCTTTAGTAGATGTGGCCAGTTTGGACTCGAAGTTTGCTTTGGAGGATTTCACTATTGCTCTTATTTGCTTGTTTAGCCTAAGGAGACATTGCTTCCAACTGGGCATCTGCTCCTTCTTGGTCCTGGACAGCAATTTTTTCGTTTTATTATAGAGTTTATTTATTGCAGATCTCCACTAGACAGGTTTCTCTTCCTTGAGGAGGATGATTTCATCCTGTCAGGTATTCCCGATTCCATGCAGCTATACAAATGCTCATATAGTACTTTGGTGTAGGTCTGGACATATGTGCCAATTCCTGTGGAGAGGGAGGGGGCTGTGAAGTTGTTTATACCTTCCCTCAGGAGGATTAAACAGATGAACAGTTGTGGGTTCAGTTCAAGCAGCTTTATTACATACAAACACATCAAGAATGAGGCTTAGTAACTTAAACTTAAATAAACTTATAAACAGACTGACTACATTCATACATGTTAACACTCTGGCTGTTTTCTCTCAAAATGGCACTGCTGCCTGCACATGCTCACTATTTATATGCATGTGCCTACATCTGAAAATGCTTCTTAAAGTTACACACACGAGCTCCATTCTACACCATCTATTCATTTGTTTCAGGTGATTTACAGCACACTGAGGTCACCATCTATTTGTTTCAGGTGATTTACAACACACTGAGGTTGCCATCTATTTGTTTGTTTCAGGTGATTTGCAACACACCAAACTCTTTCTTCTGCATTTTTACATCATTTCCAGGCCAGATGTTTTCACTTTAAACAGTGGCTTTCATCTCCTCTTCTTCTAAATGGGATTTCCACATTGTTAAGAATTTGTTTCCTGTCCTTTCCAGCACTAGATATTTCAAGCACCTTACAGTGTCACTACTTTTCTTTGACAATTCCATTACCCTAATAATCAACTGTCCTACATGTAACTGTTTCTTATTCCTCAGGTCATTTTGCTGTTTTCCAGACATTATCTACTGTACATGCTGCTGTGTGTGTGTCAGCATGGAAGAACTTTTGCTGCTATCTTCCACTGAGAACTCTTCTAGCAACCTAGGTCCTCCTTCAAGCCTAAGAATGTATAGCTAGTGGACTATGCCTGTGGCATACCACCCTAGTTCTCACTAAACTCACTGTTCCCTGCCCCTCTAATCTTCACTGTACTCAGTGTTCTACACCACCCTCATCTTCACTAAAGCCAGTGAATTCCACCACCATCTTCCTTACTGTTCACCACTACCTTACTCCTCACTGAACCCACTGTGCCCCATCACTAACTCACTGTGACCTGCTGTCTTTGCCTTAACTTAATCCCTTGTAGTCCCAATGTAGTCCTCACTGAACCCCCTCTGCTCCAGCATAGTCCTCATTGGACGCACTGTCCCCATAACCCAAATCTGCACTGAACCCACTGTGCCTTACCACTGCTGTCCTCACTGACTCAACCATGCCCCACTACCTTAGTCCTTGCTCACCTCTTTGTGCCACATCACATGTAGGCCTCAATAAGCCCACTGTTCTACACCATCCTAGTTCTCACTGAACCCACTGTGCCCCACTACTTTATTACTTACTGCAGTCAATTGGGCCCCATCACCCTAGTGCTTTCTGAACCCACTATGCCCCACTACGGGGCAATGTTATCATATGCTTAGGAGTTATGGGAGGTGGATACAGTACCCTCTCAGGAAGGTAGCAGGTTATGGAGAGTTAGGGATTACATCCTTCAGTGAGTGGATGGAGTTTCCATGTTATTTATTTATTTATTTATTTATTTATTTATTTATTTATTTATTTATTTCCAGTTTGATGACTGGGGAAGTCCACTGGGCCAAGAGGCCAAGCAGAGCCAACTTTCAATGGAGCCTAGGGGAGAAAAGCTCCAAAAGCAGCTAACAGATGTTATGAAAATTGGCCAGGTGTACCACATGATCCTTCAGTTTTAGGGTTGGATACATTCTGCAGGGAGGATGGCATGGCACTTTAACAGCATGCAGAGAAACCATGATATGACTCACATTATTGGATGCCTGTAGATGGATAGTGTCCATGACTCCAATAACAACCATTGCTAGGCATGACACTCAGATGGCCAACAGGGGAGAGGCTCTGGGGTGGAACTGTCATGACCAGAATTGCTGGCCTGGAGAGACATCCCAGAGGTGGCATCAGATGAGTCTGACGGGTCATGATCAAGAGACTGGCCATGCTCAACTATGGTAGCTGCCATTGGCCAGGTTGATAGTAACGTTGTCTCTAGAGAGTCTTTGTGGCATCTGTGCAACTCCATCCTTTGACCATGTAACTCACATCTAAGCTCTTGCACAGCCGCAGCTGGTATGACCTCCAGAATTACAACTGACAACATTTATGACATGCCTCATGGATGCACTGCACTACTGAATACTATTTTAGTAACAATGCCCTGAGTATTCTTGTTTGCTCCAAGCCGTTATATGCTATGCCACTCTGCATGAGCTGCAGGTCATCTCACAGTTCATGCAGCTGTTACTCATCCTGAAAAAAGCTATGCAGTAAGCTGTTCATGTCTACCACAGCATGTGTAACAGTTGTCTGTGCCAGAGTAATTGATCTGCGCATCCACTAATACTGTGTCAGGAGCAATTGCCAGGCCTGATGGTCAGCAGAGGTTGAAAGCCATCCTACTGAGCATGACCTGGGTGCTTGCTGGTGGTATCCCTTGGCCATCACTTAGGAAAGAAGCAGATGATCAGCTTCTGTGTGTGGCCTAGTGGGGTCCCCTTTGGTCATCAAACATACAGAGGTAGTTGAACTCCTGCACTGGAACAGTGACTCTCATTTTGGTACTGATGGTGCATGCAATCAGCTGACCATGGCCACTGAGCCACCAAAGGCAGAGCCTGCACATGATATCTGCCATGGTGGTGACTGACACCTCAGCGGGCTCTCTACAGAGCGGCCTCTTATATCCCACTCTACCCCCATCCTTGTAGTCCCCTCCCTTATATGTAATTCTCCATACCATGTTTGCAGTCCAAACCTCCCCAGTCCTTCCACTCTTATTCCCATCTTTTGTGTCTCTCTTTCCACCCCTGAAAGACTCTGTCTGCATTTTTTGTTTGCTTTTCTGTCCCACCTTCTGTCTCTACTCTTTGTTTCCTCCTCACACAAGCTCCTTAACACATTCTCCATCTATTCTTCTAATGACAAAATATACCAGGGACACATGTTACAAAGAAAAAATCCATCCCTTCTCTTAGTGTTCTTTCCTTAAAGTTATCCTTGTATACGTTCATCTACGTGTTATTCTTCCTTTTATGCCTTTACTATCTTCCATTTTCTCCTTATTTATATAATGAACTGAGATGACACTGTGCCCGTAACGCATGAGTTGCTTCAATGAGGTGCTTCACTGTGCATGTGAACACACATAGCCTTGGGCATGTTGTCATCTAACTGCTCTTAGTGTGACTACATCACTACTGGAGTGTGACTCTTCACTAAATGCATTTGGTCATTGGCCTCTTAAGCCATTCACAGTATATTCAAATGATTTTATGTATACAATATCAGTGTATTTAATTTATGCAAGACAGTATTATCACTCAGCCAATTACTAGATTAACTTCTGTTGTTTGGCATCCACTGTAAAAAGTGATAAACTTTTGTTGCATAATTTCTTTACTTAGCTTATTCACTGACTTTGTTTTTATTCCATATTATTTTGAATAATAGTCTGAATTGTCAAAATCAAAGCTGATTGACATAAAATATTATTCATGTCATTTCAGTCATTTCTTCTGCCAGTGAAAGTCAAGTGAAATAGTTTTCTTATTAACTAAAAGCCTTACTTAGAATATCAAACAGAAAAATGCAAGAACTGATGGGACTAAGGGACAGTAATTCAACTAAGTTCAGTAAAAAGTAATACATCATCCAGGCAAAAAATGCACCACTGCAATGAATTTAAATTATAATCATTTTATTCCTTAGTGGTTTGGTGTGAAGGAATGAAAAGCATTTAATAAAACCAAGCGTTATGTAAATGATCCATGTCTCAGTAGTAATCATCAATTAACAATTTAATGTAAGCATGCTATTGCATAAGGTTCAAAGCAATATTTGCCTAGACTTAAAACTATACAGACGCCATTCTCTACAAAAGCAGCAAACCATCTAATCAAATGTGTTCTTGGAAATATAACTAAAAGATTCACAGTACAGAACATACAAGTATATATCGTACAAATGGTAACAGCTTTCATTCTATAATGCAGTTACTAAATGTAACCTGAATACTTGAGATACAGCAATTCAGTAGGAGTTCTGTTCATTCTAAACCACATTCATTTGCTTTATAGAATGTACTGCAGGGTTATTTTTTGAATATTCTGTGTATCAAACTTACATTTTGCCAGATGTGTGCTGTTTCACAACAAAAATGTGTGCTGTTTTATAACAGGTAAGTGGATTTTGTGTGTGTGTGTGTGTGTGTGTGTGTGTGTGTGTGTGTGTGTGTGTGTGTGTGTGTGTGTGTGTGTGTGTGTGTATTTTAGGATTAGGGTAAGGGTTTGGTAAGGGGATAGACTTAATGGTGTATGTATGTATGTATGTGTTCATAGGTTCATAGGTGTGTACTAGGCTAATGGCCCTGGAGCCTTTACAAGCCTAGCCCATAGGGTTAACCTGGCAACGTGCCACCTGACCTTAGTTCCCAGTGCCTCTGTCAAGCAGAGCCACTGGAGTGATCCCTGGGGTGAATTTTCTATTTTCCATTTACTCATCAAGATTTCTCTTGAAGAGGGCCAGTGAGGTGCTCTGCTTGACATGTATGGGAAGTTGGTGAACATGCGCGTGTGCCTCAGCCTACAAGAGCTCTTGAGTTTAAAACTATTTGGCTGCATTGATTTTTGGATTTTTTAGATTCAAGGTTTGGATATTTCCATTGATTTTAGATTTTGGTATTATTATTATTATTATTATTATTATTATTATTATTATTATTATATTATGGTTTGTTGTATTTTAAACATCGTATTCCTGCAAAGTTTATTTTTTTGGAGTCTTAAAAGTTGTTGGTTAAGATCATTTAGGAAACATTCATTGAATAGTAATTAGATCTAGTTAATTAGTGGGTGGAGCTGAGAAAGTTTTCTTATTTAAGATAGTCACTTGCATTCCTCTTCAGCTGCAGGGGATCTGAGTTTAAAACTGCTGTTTTCCTACATTTATTATTGGATTTTTTCCTCACCCACCTGTCCAACTCTTGCTGTGCTTTTAAATGTGGTGCATTTTTAGCTGCCCACCCCCTACTGTAGATTAGAATTTGTAAGCCCCTCCCGGTGCTATTTCTACTGGTCTCTAATAGCTCAAACTGATAAGGCAATCCCATCAGAACTCTTAAAACTAGTTAGTCTCAGTTTCATACAATCCCATTTCAACTAGCGCACACTGCAAAATTCAGAGTGTTAATCTGAATTGTGTATTTTTCCTTTCTGCATTTTCCTTGTTTTAACCAAAGATCAACCGTTTGCATGTTTAGCTTGATCTGGGACCTTAGTCTCATAGAATTGTGAGTTTCTGCAGGATCTGAGCCTCATTTATTTAATTTCTACTGCTTTTTACTGCTTGTATCTTACTTGGACTGGGGGCCTTAGTCTTGTTGTATAACTCACAATAGTGAGAGAAGTGTGAATTGCTGCAGGATATGAGCCTCATTTATTACATTTCTACTCCACATTTTTCTGTTTGTATTTTACTTAGTCTAGGAACCTTAGTGTTGTAGTATCATTCACAATAGTGAGAGGAAAGAATTGTGAATTGCTGCAGGATCTGAGACTTATATATATATATATATATATATATATATATATATATATATATATATATATATATATATATATATATATATATATATACTTATACTGCAGTTTTACTGTTTACTGATTGGATTTCTCTCTAATTCATCTCCTACAACCTGTGCTGAGCTGTGCAGCAGTGGTTTGCAGTGCACTGTATTGACACAGGTACCTAGATTTGTAATTTTCCACATAAAACGTCATCTGCTATTTTCTCAATTATCTAGCAGAGTGTAGTGCAGCTCGTTTAACCACAGAGAAGTGTTACCCCAAGAGTGCTATTTTAGATCAAACCTAGACCTCTCCTCCCAATCCAACAACTCTAAACCTCAATTGCACCACCCCTCATAGATCACAAAACACTGGATCCACAGCCATGGATATGTACTTTCATACTATCTCTATAGCTAGCCTGGTGGAAATGGACATCTTGATACGATATAACAATTGTCTCTTGTTTACTGACAACTACATTATTCTTAGATAGACTGACACAGTATGTGAAAGATGTAATTACACCATGTCTTTGGTGGCAAATTCTTACATACAGACACTGATATCTCCAAACAGGTTGCCACTAACAAAGACACACTACACCTACTATGAATTAGACACATAAAGTCACATATGCTGAGGCTCTTAAATGCAAACTACCCAAACGTCAAAAACATCACATAAGCTGCCTTCAGCAACCTCCCAAACACTCTAAAAAAACAGCACTCCTCAGGGAACATGCAACCATATCTTACAATGCCTCAACCTCTGAGACATTAAGGCAAATTGACACAACCCAATATATTTGTTAGATTAGGGACTTCCATTTTAAAGTAGTTATTAGATATTAGACAGGCTAAAGGGTAAAATAAATTGTGTTTCATTTATGCATAAAAGACAGTTAAGCCGAAAGGAAAATAACCTTGGTGGCCAGGCATGGAAGACAGTTTATTAAAAAGGAAAGACAAGCATAAAGTATGCAGACAGAATGTTCTTTTCTCAAGGGAAAGATTAGCTACAGAATGTTCCTTAATTTAATCTTAAAATAAGCACATACAAAGCCTGAGACCAAGGGTAAAAAAGTAAATAAGGAAATTTAGTAGATTAAAGTAATATAATATGCTGTGTTCAAGATAGCAGTTCAGTTAAGGTTAGTAAGTTTGTTTGACCTGTTACTTCAGAGGAGATTTCAAACACTTGAGCCGAGTACAGAAAACAGGCCACCTAGAGACTATCTCAGTTTATGGGGTCTATATTAGAACATCGAAGTTTCAAAACTTTGAATGTTCTAATATCGACTCCTATTCAGTGAAAGCTGAAAATATCAAAGCCACAGAAAACCAAAGTTTTTCCTAGGGAAAGAATTTGGTTGTCCATTTCTGTTACTTCGGTATTTTCAGTGCTGTGGTGGAAAGTTACGGGTCGGGTTCAGGTAAGTGTGCGATTGAGTGCGGGTTAGGGTAGTTAGGGTTAGGGTGCGGGTTAAGTATGTGTGCGATTATGTGGACGTGAGGATTAGGGTGGGTTAGGTAAGTTAGGGTTAGGGTGTGGGTTAGGTATGTGTGTGATTGTGTGGACATGAGGGTTAGGGCGGGTTAGGTGAGTTAGGGTTAGGGCACGGGTCAGGTAAGTGTGCAATTGTGTGGACGTGAGGGTTAAGGTGGGGTAGGTGAGTTAGGGTTAGTGAACGGGTGAGATGAGTGTGCGATAGTAACGGACCTTAGGTTTAGGGTTTGGGTTAAGGTAAATGGATAGTTAGTGGTGTGTGTGTATAGTTTAGTGTATGGTTAGGTGTAAGATTTTAGGTGTATGGTTGTGGATTGCTGTTTATTTGGTGTGCTTGTATTGTGTGTATGTGTTTTGAAACAGCAAATTTTTTCCCTAGGAAAAAATTCGCTGTTCTGTTTGTTCGATGTTTTCAGCTTTCACTGAATAGGGTTCGATATTAGAACATTCGAAGTTTTGAAACTTCGATGTTCTAATATAGACCCAGTTTATGTTGGTCAGGACAATCAGAATATGATGTGCAGCAACTTGAATTGTTTATCAGTTGTTTGTTGGCAAATCTTGGAATTTACTCCCAGCAAACCTTACCCTTGAACCCTCTCTAAGTCTCTTAAAAAAAAGGCCTCAAACAGTATTTTAAAATGCACTGGCTCTGTCCATGTACCAACCCAGATTAATCTCCATAACTACTCCCTAACCTAACAGCACAATATTCACTTCTTGTCCACAAATGCTTGTTGTGACCTTCTTGTTCTGTACATTACTTTGTAAATAATATTTTTTGCTGTAATCCACTTGTTTTATGTTCTATTACACACTGTTAATATTGTGAATCCCTCTTGAGGGCCATACCTTAAAGACATTGTAATATGCTTGTATTGTATGTATGTTTTTTATTTGTGTAATTGGAGCTTTTCTCCCCGGGCCTCTACTGAAAATGGACATGTATCAGGTTAGACTATCCCGGTCAGCAAATGTAAAATAAAATAAAATAAATAAATAAATATTCAGATATTGTGAACATTTAATAAAACCTTATTAAATAAACTATAGTGTTTGGAGAAATCATTCTGAAAAGTGCACAAGACTTGGTCCATAAAGGAGAGACTGGCACCTGTTCAGCACAAGTTTGGGTAATTAAGACTTTCATTTCTCAGTCTTATTGCATACAGTGTTTCCAGCAGTACAGTAATCTCAATTGTTACAATAGCGTCCAATGTGACCTGCTGTCTGAGGAGAGATATATGCTTCTCGCAACCCAACAAGCAGCTGTAACCTTTTCACATCCAGTTACCAGTACAGCATATTCTCTTAAATTCACAGTAACTGTTTATACAGCAGAAATACTACAGCAGCATTCAGGAGAGCAGACCACCCTTTTAGTGAAGGTATCATTAATTTCCAGACTTGGTTACACTACATCTGTTCTACAGAAATCTACAGAATAGCAGTGTTTTGTTCAACGTCAGGTGTTCTACAGACTAGAAAATAATAGTGTTTTCATTAAAGTGCAGCACTCCGTGTTTCATTCAACTATATGTGTTCTAAAAAACTTCAGCAAAAACAGCTGCAGTAAGTAATTTTTTCAAGTACGGTTTTACTGCAATAGCCAGCTTAACTTCAAAGTTTCATTAACAGTTTAGAGTGACAGCAAATGTTTCATAACAGACTTTTCAGCAGCATACTGGTATTTTTTCCATAAATAAAGCTGTGAAATCTATACATAATAAGCTAAAAATTATGGCATGACAAGTTTAATTAAGACAGCATTACTTCATGTAGAAAATGGACACAGCATACATCAGAAAAGCCTCACATAACTTCAGCAGACCAGTATTAAATTAAAGCAGTGTTCCTTCAGAACATAAAAGACATTATCCAGTTAACAGCTATATCCACAGACTTTCATGTTTCCAGTGTGGCATCACACATTCAAGAAGCAAGGAAAAGGTTAATAAGCTACAGACAATGGTTCACATTTTCTTCCAAGACCATAAAGTTATGTAAGACTTTATATGCAAATTTTGGTTAACAATTCAAAAAAGTTTAAATTAATCAAGTAAAGTTATTTGCATGTAAACATGTCAAGTAATACTGTTACAGTTAAAACATCAGTAAATTTTTGGTTTATGTTTAAAAATGTTCTCTTAAAGTTAAAGGTTATTAGTTCAAAAATGTTAAATATGTCTAAAAGGTTTAAACCACAGAAGCAAGCTAATGACTCAGAAGTCAGTATGGTCTCTGGCTTGAATGTACATGCTTCAGCACATGCAATTCAACATAATAATTTCAGTTGTAGTATAGTTTCACATACAAATATTTAGAATATAATACATATAATTCAGAATACAGATGTATGTTGCAGTATTACAGATATCAACATAGTCTACATACAGACCATGCAAGTAATGTCTCAAGTTCACATTACTTCATCTAGTTTATTATTTTCAGAATCAAGTGCAATGTTTAACTGAAGAAAGATAAGAGAAATCAAAGTGCAGATTTTGTAACTGAAAAACAGACTTCAGTGCTAAGTAAAAATACATTCCATAACTATCTGTAAAGATCAGAGCATTAATCTGTCATTCTTTAAGGTTATTTCATTGTTTACAGAAAAATCAATTTCAGTTACACATAGAAAAGATAGAAGTGTGCTCTTGTCAGAATTTAAAAAGTCAAAGATTATGGCAGCTAACAGTTCAAAGTGTAACAACTCTGTATATTCTGGTTTAGATTTCAGTAAAGAGATATGTGCAAATGTACAGACTTTAAAGAATTGGTTATGACAACAACATGCAGGTTTATGGGTTAAAGATAGAATAAATTGCAGTTCAGCTGACACAGCTGAAATGTTCAGAAAGACATATTGGGTGTGGTCAGCTAGGAAAAAAGGGTAACTGTATACCTCTATGTTTTGAGGTATATCAGAACTAACAGTCAAATTAATTAGCAGATTAAAGAGTTTTCAGTTACAGTTGTCAGATTAATGTTTGTATTATTGTTTTGTTTGGCAGTCATTAGTTAAGAGCTTTTCATTAAAGTGTTGCAATGCATAAACAATATCATAATATTGACAGAGACAAAATAATGTTTGCTAGTTTACAAAATGTAAAATTTAAAGTCAATGCTATATTGTAAAAGTGACAACACAGTTACAAATTCAGATCCTATGTATAAAAGAGTACATTATGTAATCATTTTCAGACTGTATATGTTTTATACGGAAATGTCAGTTTGCCAAGCACATCAGCTCAGATTACAGTCAGCCCAGCATGCTGAATTCACGACAGTACTATATGTCATAGGGCCATATGGCAAAAATCCTTTTTAATGCATTTACAGTTTTACTATTTATCCAAGAAAATTGTAGACAGTAATAATAAATTGTTGCCGCATTTAGTACTACTAAAAAGTTAAATGACGTCAGCTAAAAAAAGATTATGGTAAAAAAGTGGGTGGAGTTTCACTCACAGAACAGTATGTTAAAATCTAAGGGTCATGAGACAAAATATAAAAAGTTCAACAGTTAAAACTGATTTTATATAGGTGCAAAAATGAACAGCATTAAATTACTACTTTAAATTTCATTTAAAATAAGTTCAGAAACTTGATACAGCTATCAATGTAAATGTAATTGCTACAGCCAAGACGTTAGAAAAAGCTGTCCATTTAGTGGTGAGACAGAAACAGATTTTGCAAACATCAGATGCCAGTAATAAGATTTTTCCTGTAAATACTGATATTGTAGTAGTAAAACAAACTTTATCAGTCCCAGCATTTAAATGTTTTTTTTTTTTTTTTTTGTAAAAACTTGGGCATGTAAAAAAACAGTTACAAAGTTCAAGCCCAAGGGATAATCAAACAAAAGTATGCTGTAGCTCAGGTTAATGCTGGAAGTGACATACCAGATTTTCAGAATATGTATAAAGGCTATAATAGTCCAGCGCCAAATCAGTTGGTGTATTTAACTTTATTCCTGGTTAAAAAGGATGGCAGACCATACATTTCATTACTCATGGAAAAAAATTGTGGCACAATGTGTTACTTGATACAGGGGCTTCGGTTTCAGTTACAAACAGACATCTGCCAGAACTCTTGAGTACAGTTTTCATGCTATCAGGGTTTAAAGGGTCAAAAGTAGCTACAGTCAGCAGCAAGCCTTTGGAGATTAGATTTTTTAAATAAAGCCAATCAACCTAAAAAAAATAACAGCAAAATTATGGTTACATTCCCGGTGTGACAGTACCATTTTAAAAATGGACATGATGTCAAAAGCAGGTGTTGTGCTAAATTTTAGTAACAATATATTGTAAAAAATCAGTTTGCCTACAGACTTGCAAGAGTTTATTGGCAGCAAATGTTTGTTTCATGCAAGAAAATGTATGTTTATTTTCATGCAGAAAAATGTAAATAAAGTCAGCACAGCAAGCAATGCTGCCAGTTTATAGTTGTTAAAGCTGCATTTCATGCAGTAAAATGTAAATATTGTCAGAGCAATAAGTAATGCTATCAGTTTATAATTATTAAAGATGCAAATGTAATTGTAAGGACCTGATACTAAATACAATCCAAAACTTTGGCTACCCAGTCTTGCACAAGAAATGAAAAAAGAGGTTTAAAAGGCCTAACTATAAAGAGGACACTTCAACATTAAAGCAGGCCTGCCTTTACTTCATCAGCAACTGGAACAATGCAGAGCAAAATTTGGCAACTGTTTATGTTTTTCAGTTATTTCTTCAATGTTTGTTTAAAGCTAAAATGTATGAGTTAAAGCAAGTATGTACGTTTTCAGACAATGTTCTTGTGTTTTCAGGCTCATGGTAACCGTTGTACAGCAGTAGTAGTTTTCAGTCTATCTGTGTTCAGATAGATTCCAGTTTATTTGTGTTCAGGTAACACTGTCAAGATGTTCTTATGTTTTCAGACAATTGTACAATATTAGTTTCAGTATATCTATGTTCAAACAATAATGGATTGTTTCTCTGGATATAACATGTACCAGTTTCAGTTATGCTTTTATCTGTGTTTAGTTTAGTTTCCAGAATATACACAGCTATTTTTAAATGTTCAGTATATGGTAATGTAAATATCAGTCAAGTTTCAGAATATGACATTCACATTCTGTTATGTATTCAGTATAGTACATTTCAGTCAAATTTCAAAATACTTCACATTATTCAGTCATTAAATACAATCCAAAACTTTGGCTACCCAGTCTTGCACAAGAAATGAAAAAAGATAGTGATATCTGCATTGCTTACTGTACTTATTTCCTTGTTTCACTTGAAAGAAAGTTACTGTTTGGCGTTTTTGCATTTAAGTTACCTGTAACACATTGCACTTAAGTTACCTGGCACTTGCTCACTAAAGCAATTATATATGTCAGCACTAAAAATTAAAAGCACTACACCCTCACTCCCCACTGGCCCTGGTTTTCAATTATTAAGGAATTCCCAATATTATACTAGCATGTCCAAATGTCAGTTGTCAATCTCCTCTCCGGTCCAGCTGGTGAATCTGGGAATCTTGAGGCAATGTTACAACTGCCTCATGTACACAGACAACCCTCTCCTCCTCCCAACAAATTCCAACACATGTGAGAGATGCAACCATATAGCCAAACTGGAGGCTAAGCTCTCTCAACTCAGTACTGGCATAACCAGTCAGGAGGAGAAGGAAACCACACTCACTACAGTTCCAGTCTCACATAGACCTACCACGACAGCAAACCAAACACATAATCACACAAAAACATACGAGGCTCTAAATAAAGATCTGCCAAAGCAGCAGAGACCTCCAAAGCAAAAACAAAACACGTGCAACACATATCTCACAAAGCCAGTGTGCCAAACAGTCACAGCCCTTAAGACTAAACAACACATCTAATACACTTGTAATAGGTGACTCTATCATCAGGCACACTGACGTCCCGCTCACCAGACTGAACAAGGAGAGGGTCACGGTGGGCAGCCTGTCGGGCGCTAGGATCCGCCACATAACACAAGTACTCAGGTCACTCCAAGGCAAGTACAAATATGACTCAGTCATTGTCCATGCTGGTGTGAATGACCTGATCCCTGGACTACATGAAAAGAGACATAAAGGAGCTCTCTGAGCATGTAGCCCAGGCCGGTATGACCCTGACCTTGAGTAGCATCTTACCCTCACCAAGAATGATGCCACAATATGAAGACAAGATGATCAATTTCAACAATTGGCTTAAGTACTGGTGTCATTCAAAGGAATGCCTGTCAGCTTGGGATGATATGCTCGACAACCTGTCACCGGCTCAAAAGACAAACCCACCTCCATAGGTATCACAAGGGATAAGAAACTAAGAGTAATGCTACTCAACGCCAGAAGTCTAAACCTCAAGATGCCTTTTCGAAACTCTCCTTAGCATGGAGAACATCGATATCTGTGCAGTAACAGAAACCTGGTTCAGGGCTCCCGAGCACCCCAGCACTACCAGGTTATACCTCATACCATGCTTTTCAGCCCCAAAACTTGGTATTCATCAAAGATACCCACACCTCCAGGTTGGTGGCAAAGAACGAAGCATCAGAGACTATCCATGTGCAACTAACAGTGGGTAAAACTGCCTTCCAGTTTATAGCCTGCTACAGACCACCCTCCCAAACCCAGGAACCTTCCTGAGAACACTGGAAAATATGAAAGTCTCTCCAAACACCATTATATTGGGCAACTTCAACTACCCAAACATAGACAGCATTACTCTAGCTCCAACACCAAAGGTTCCTGGAATTTATAAACTCAAATGCTATGGAACAACTTGTTACCACTCCCACAAGAGGAAACATACTGGACCTGATCATCACCAACATGGGGACTCTATGCTCCAGACCAGAAGTGTATCCCTCACTGGTAAGATCAGACCATAAACTAATCTCACTGGATATTCACATCCCACCCCACCCCTGCCCAGAAAACCACAGTGAAAAACTTCTCTAAAGCAAATTTCACACTCCTCAAAACTGAGGTGGAATCCTTCAAAGCCCCGGCCTGTGGAAAGAATCCTTTATAAACGCATTCTATGAACACCTTCAGGAATGCATGGATCATCGATCCCAAATAAAACCAAGACCCAATCCTCCAAAGGCAGGCGTCCTGTCTGGTGGACCCCAGCCATAAACAAACTATACAATAGAAGGAGGAAGCTACTAAATGATAGAGCAAAATCCCAAAAGGGAAGGCATCACTGATCAGTATTAGCAAAAACTATGGGCACACATAAAATTGTCTAAGGCCAGCTTCGAGAGAAAAATTGCACAGGACACTAAGGATAATCACAAGGCTTTCTTTAGTTATGTTAGGAACCTGGGTGGTAATTCCCAGATATGCTCAGAATTAGTTCAAAATGACAGAAAATACACCGGACCCACAGACATTGCCAACATCCTAGCTGACAGGTTCAGAGCAAACTTCTCCCCTCCCCACCAAAGGGCAAATATCTATCCCAGCAGAGTGCTGCCCCTGACATCTCAGATGCTCAGGTAAGAGCCGCCCTCCAAAGCAAAAACACAGCATCAATGGGACCAGATGGTGTCCCGGCCTACATGAACTCCAAGAAGAGCTAAACCCAAACATAAAACTACTGTTCAATCTCAGCCTTACTACAGGATATGTGCCCAAAGAGTGGCGTACAGCAACAGTGGTCCCTCTCCATAAAGGTGGTGCCTCAACGGATCCTGGAAACTATCGCCCCATAAGCCTGACTAGCTTGGTCTGCAAAGCTATGGAAAGGATCATCATGGACCTCATAAATAAAGATATTGGGGGCCTACAAACAATGGATCCTACCCAGTTCGGCTTTGTTAAGGGCAGATCCTGCCTCTTAAACCTGGTTGATTTCTTTGAAACAGTCACCAAGGCCATTAACGAGGGGAAGGTGGTCCACACAGCCTACCTGGACCTCGCAAAAGCCTTCGATATAATACCCCACTCGGGCATTATAGATAAGCTCACCAGCTTAAATATAAACCCCTATGTCACTAGATGGATTGCAAACTGGCTCAAGGACAGAACTCACATGGTTAGAATTGCTGGAGCCATTTCAGACTCCAAACCAGTTAAAAGTGGTGTCCCACAAGGCTCAGTCCTGGGACCTCTCTTGTTCGGTATATATTTAGGTACAGGCCAACACGGAAGGACTGTGGCTGACCAAGTTCGCAGATGACTGCAAACTCTCCAGCCGACACAAGCATCCTCTAAAAGGGCCTCATAGAAACAGACAACTGGTGCCAGAGCCATGGCCTCAAGCTAAATGCCAAAAAGTGAATAGTCATCCCCTTTGGCAAAAACTAAGTGCCCACAAATTACCACATAGGTGGTAATCCATTAAGTGCAGAAGAAGTAATTAGGGACCTGGGGACCCAAGTTGATAGCAATCTCTCACTTGACAACCACGTGGCCAAAGTGGTTAGAAAAACATTTTATATAGCCCACCTAATCATGAAGGGATTCACATCTAGATCAGGGAGGTCATCGTGCCTCTTTACTCATCCCTCATCAGGCCCATAATTGAGTATAATGCCCCTTTTGGGATGTACCTTACCAGACACCTGCAACAACTGGAAAGACCCCAAAAGTACCTCACCAAGAGGATCAAAGGGCTCAAACAGATGCCATATGCTGCCCGGTTAAAGAAACTCCAGCTCTACTCAGTGGCATACCGCCTGTTCAGAGGTGATCTGTGCCTGATGTATAAAGCCATGTCCAACCCGGAATTAATGGACATGCTGCACCTCAGAAAATCCAAATCCCATCGAGCACCCTTTCGAGAGAATTGAACCTCAGCACTGAAATAAATAGGACATGTTGGAGGGACAGATTCATAACCCAGAGGCTCCCTTCACTCTGGAATAAAATCCCAGTCCAGGTTAGGCAGTGTCCCTCATTGACTCTCTTCAAGAGGAATCTTGATGAGTGGATGGGAGATCGTAGGTTTACCCCAGGTATCACTTCTGTGTCACTGTTAGACAGAGGCACAGTATACTAACCTCGAAAAAGGGCATAGCAAAATAAATTTAAAATGGGTGGCGAAAGCCAAACACATTCTGGCTAGGCTTATAAATGCCCTAGGGCAGATAGCCTAGTATAAACCTATGAATCTATGAACCTATTAGTTAAGGGTAAAGTGACAGACATTTGTAACAGGTTTATTACATCATTCAGTCATTAGTTAAGGGAAAAGTAACAGAATTATTTTTACAGGCTTATTATTTAAATAATAAGTAGTAATAGTTATTCAATGCACTCAAGACATACCAGGGCAGGCTTAATTTGTCAATTAGTTTACAGAATACAGTGCACGTTTACAGATTGCAGTTCACTTTACATAATTATTGTACATTAGTCAGAAATTAAAGACACTAACAGACAGTGCAAAAGCATAGACTTAAAATACAGAAAGTATAGGTTTCAGTAAACTATTATAGTTCATAAATATTCATAAAAATTAAAAAAAAGGTAAGTAGCATTATAGAGCAAATTTAAATAAAAAAATTATAGACACAGGTTAACACAGAATATGGTAATTATGCTTCAAGACCACTTATAAAGTTATCTTTTTAGTACAGATTTCAAATGGTCTTCAGAAAATAGCCATCATGCTTGATAGGCTATACAGTATGTGGCAGAAAAAACTGCCAAGGAGGAAATTCCTCTATATCCAATGCAGTAAAAGAAAACTAAGGTAAAAGGTATAACTGAGGTGAGCCAAGTGGGCTCAACAGTCGAGGAAAATATGGAAAAAATCCAAGACATGCAGGGGGATGCTGGTAAAAGGGCACAATGCAAAGTTGCTAGTCCAGTCCCAGGAGTAAGGTTGTAAGCAGCTAATAAAGCGCAACCATCAGCTACTAGGTTACGTAGGTTTCGAGAAAATTTGGCCTATCATAAGGTATAAGTTTTAAAATCCTCAGCTAAAAAAAACTATGTAAAGAAATTCAGGAGGAGTGTATAATATGTCTGCAGACTAACCATATGTTAGAAAACCCTCAGTTAATCAAATAATAAAGTTAATTACTGCTCGATATATGAGTTGTTTGGCTTCTGCTACATACCTACAATTAACTGAATTACTAGCTGAGTTAAGTACAAACTTGCAGTGTTAAAGATTGTACTGCATTTTATTTTTCTGTGTATTTGTTTCATTGGTCTGTGTCTCTCTGTAGTTATTTATTTTTCTATTTAATTGTTTCATAGAATACTGTGGTCTCTCTCTGTCTCTGCAGTTAGTTATCTTGGTGGCTTTGGAATTGCCCTAGTGTCACAATCTCATTCTACCTAATACAGAGAGAACATTTGTGAAGGGCAAGCCACTTATGTCCTTAATTTTGAATTATCTTCTCTCCTTTCTCCCTATCCACTTTCAAAAAAAAAAAATCTAAGCTTGTTTTCTGCCTTTCCTGTAACTAGCTTAGTCCAGACACAGATTTACTGTAACCAGGACTGGTTGTAAGCTTTTGAGCCCCCAAAGCCTTTCTGTGTTGGAGGGAAGCATTCTAGCTTATCAGTGGGAGTGGTAAGCACTAGGTAGCCTATCTACCACAAGAGAGGTTTCTGGCTCAGAAATTGTAGGTTATTGGCCGTTTGGGCAATTTTTCCATCTCTTTCAACTTTCCGGTTTAAAAGCCTGTGTTTGCGCTTGTTTTCTACCTTTCCTGTAACTAGTCTAGTCCAAATACAGACTTGCTGTATCCTGGACTGTTTGTAAACTTCTGAGCCCCCAAACGCTTTCTGTGTTGGAGGGAAGCCTTATAGCTTGTCAGTGGGAGTGTTAAGCACTAAGTAGCCTATCTACCACAAAAGTGGTTTCTGGCCCAGAAATTGTAGTTTATTGGCCTTTTGGGCAGTTTTTCCATCTCTTTCAACTTTCTGGTTTAAAAGCCTTCATTTGCGCTTGTTTCCCACCTTTCATGTAACTAGTCTAGTCCATATACAGATTTGCTGTATCCAGGACTGTTTGTAAGCTTCTGAGCTCCCAAAGCTTTTCTGTGTTGGAGGGAAGCCTTCTAGCTTATCAGTGGGAGTGGTAAGCACTAGGTAGCCTATCTACCACAAGAGTGGTTTCTGGCCCAGAAAGTGTAGTTTATTGGACGTTTGGCAGTTTTTACATCTGTTTCAACTTACTGGTTTAAAACCCCGCATTTGCACTTGTTTCCCATCTTTCCAGTAACTAGTCTAGTCCAGATACAGATTTGCTGTATCCAGGACTGTTTGTAAGCTTCTGAGTACCTCAAGTCTTTCTGTGTTGGAGGGAAGCCTTCTAGCTTGTCAGTGGGAGTTGTAAGTACTAGGTAGCCTATCTACCACAAGAGAGGTTTCTGTCTAAGAAATTGTAGTTTATTGGCCTTTTGGGCAGTTTTTCCATCTCTTTCAACTTTCTGGTTTAAAAGCCTTCATTTGCGCTTGTTTCCCACCTTTCATGTAACTAGTCTAGTCCAGATACAGATTTGCTGTATCCAGGACTGTTTGTAAGCTTCTGAGCTCCCAAAGCTTTTCTGTGTTGGAGGGAAGCCTTCTAGCTTATCAGTGGGAGTGGTAAGCACTAGGTAGCATATCTACCACAAGAGTGGTTTCTGGCCCAGAAAGTGTAGTTTACTGGATGTTTGGCAGTTTTTACATCTGTTTCAACTTATTGGTTTAAAACCCCGCATTTGCACTTGTTTCCCATCTTTCCAGTAACTAGTCTAGTCCAGATACAGACTTGCTGTATCCAGGACTGTTTGAAAGCTTCTGAGCCCCCAAAGCCTTTCTGTGTTGGAGAGAAGCCTTCTAGCTTGTCAGTGGGAGTGGTAAGCACTAGGTAGCCTATCTACCACAAGAGTGGTTTTTGACCTGAAATTGTAGTTTATTGGCCGTTTGGGCAGTTTTTCCATCTCTTTCAACTTTCTGGTTAAAAAGCCTTCATTTGCGCTTGTTTCCCACCTTTCATGCAACTGGTCTAGTCCAGATACAGATTTGCTGTATCCAGGACTGTTTGTAAGCTTCTGAGCCCCCAAAGCTTTTCTGTGTTGGAGGGAAGTCTTTTAGCTTATCAGTGGGAGTGGTACGCACTAGGTAGCCTATCTACCACAAGAGTGGCTGTTGGCCCAAAATTGTAGTTTATTGGCCGTTTGGGCAGTTTTTCCATCTCTTTCAACTTTCTGGTTAAAAAGCCTTCATTTGCGCTTGTTTCCCACCCTTCATGCAACTGGTCTAGTCCAGATACAGATTTGCTGTATCCAGGACTGTTTGTAAGCTTCTGAGCCCCCAAAGCTTTTCTGTGTTGGAGGGAAGTCTTTTAGCTTATCAGTGGGAGTGGTACGCACTAGGTAGCCTATCTACCACAAGAGTGGCTGTTGGCCCAGAAATTGTAGTTTATTGGCTGTTTGAGCAGTTTTAACATCTCTTTCAACTTTCTGGTTTAAAAGCCTGCATTTGCGCTTGTTTCCCACCTTTCTTGTAACTAGTCTAGTCCAGATACAGATTTGCTGTATCCAGGACTGTTTGTAAGCTTCTGAGCCCCCCAAGCCTTTCTGTGTTGGAGGGAAGCCTTTCTTGCTTATCAATGGGGGTGGTAAGCACTAGGTAGCCTATCTACCACAAGAGTGGTTTCTGGCCCAGAAAGTGTAGTTTATTGGATGTTTGGCAGTTTTTCCATCTGTTTCAACTTACTGGTTTAAAACCCCACATTTGCACCTGTTTCCCATCTTTCCAGTAACTAGTCTAGTCCAGATACAGATTTGCTGTACCCAGGACTGTTTGTAAGCTTCTGAGCCCCCCAAGCCTTTCTGTGTTGGAGGGAAGCCTTCTAGCTTATCAGTGGGAGTGGTAAGCACTAGGTAGCCTATCTACCACAAGAGTGGTTTCTGGCCCAGAATTGTAGCTTATCGGCCATTTGGGCAGTTTTCCATCTCTTTCAACCTTCTGGTTTAAAAGCCCATGTTTGCACTAGTTTCCCACCTTTCCTGCAACTAGTCTAGTCCAGATACAGATTTGCTGTATCCAGGACTGCTTGTAAGCTTCTGAGCCCCCCAAGCCTTTTTGTGTTGGAGGAAGCCTTCTAGCTTATCAGTAGGAGTGGTAAGCACTAGGTTGCCTATCTACCACAAGAGTAGTTTCTGTCCCAGAAATTGTAGTTTTTTGACAGTTTGGGCAGTTTTTCCATCTCTTTCAACTTTCTGGTTTAAAAGCCTGTGTTTCCCCTTGTTTCACACCTTTCCTGTAACTAGTCTAGTCCATATACAGATTTGCTGTATCCAGGACTGTTTGTAAGCTTCTGTGCCCCAAGCCTTTCTGTGTTGGAGGGAAGCATTATAGCTTATCAGTGAGAGTGGTAAGCATTATTTGGCCTATCAACCACAAGCTCCAGGTACAGATTCTTAGTTTTAGCACTTGAATTTGCTTATTTGTGCCCAGTACATTTTCAGAACTTGTTGTTAGCACTAAATAAGCTACAAATTGCTACAGCACTCAACCTTCCTTTTTACCTAGAGGAAAACAGTTTTTGTACTTACTCACTTGCTTAGAGAAAAAAACATCTCTTATACTCACTTTCCTCATTTCTCTAGAGGAAAGTAGTTTTTTTATTCAGGCATGTCCAACGGTCAGATACCAGAGTTCTCTCCTGTCCATATGATGAATCTGAGCATCTTGAGGCAATGTAGCAATTGCCTCATGTACACAGACAACCCACTCCTCCTACCACCCAACATCACAACCTGTGAGAGACGCACTTATCTAGCCAAACTGGGGGTAAAACTCTCTCAACCAAGACTGAACTTGACAGTTAAGAGGAGAAGGTAAACACTTGCACCACACCACACTCATCACATAGTCCCACTAAACCTACACCACCAAAATCCACACATAGAAACACAAAAACATTCACAGAGGCTCTCAATAATAATCTGCTCAAGCAACAGAGACCTCCAAAGCCGAAATGCAAGCAACGTCCACCCCCAACACAACCCATATGACACATAGCCCACAAACTCAGTGTGCTAATAAACTACAGCCCATAAGGCAAACCAACATACCCAACACACTAGTCATAGGTGACTCTATAGTCAGGCACACTGATGTTCCACTCACCAGGTTAAAAAGGAGAAGGTTACTGTCAGCTGCCTGTCGGGTGCCAGGATCTGCCACATAACTCCCGCACTCAGGTCACTCCACAAGAAGTACAAATATGATTCTGTCATTGCCCATGTTGGTGTGAACAACCTGTGATGTACTTCCCTGGACTACATGAAAAGAGACGTGGAAGAGCTCTCTGATCTAGTAGCCCAGGCAGGTATGACCCTAGCCCTGAGTAGCATCCTGCCATCACCCAGAATGATACCGTAGTACAAGGACAAAATGATTGACTTCAACAATTGGCTAAGCTTCTGGTGTCATTCTAAGGGGATCCAGTATTTGCCTGGGATGACATGGTCGATAGACCACAATGCTTTGCCAAAGATGTCCTGCACCTGTTGCCCCTGGGATTCAGGATACTGGCTAAGGCTCTTGCCACCCCTATAGTGCCCTTTTTAGGCAAGGTTCAAATGACAAATTCACCACAGTAACAGGAACAGGCAAGCAAAAACTTGGGGTAATGCTACCTAATGCTAGAAGTCTAAATCTCAAAATGCACTCACTCGAGGCACTCCTTAAAATGGAGAGCATCAATATCTGTGCAGTGACTGAGACCTGGTTCAAGGCTCTAGAGAGCACCCCTGCATTAAAAGGCTATAACTCATACCACACTTTTCGGCCATCTAACCTGGACCAGAACACCAAAGGTGGGGGTGTGTCTATATTCATTAAGATTATCCACACCTCCAGGCTAGTTGCACAGCATAATGCATCCGAGGTTATCCAAGTGCAACTAACTCTGGGCAAAACTGCAATTCAAATTATAGCTTGCTACAGATCCCCCACCATGCCCAAGGATTCCCACTCCTCTTTTCTTGTTATACTGGAAAATATTAGGGTTCAACCAAACACCCTAATAATGGGAGATTTCAACTACCCCACCATTGACTGGGAAAACTACTCATGTACCAACTCCTTCACTCAACGCTGTCTGGAATTCATAAATTCCAATGCCCTGGATAAACTTATCCACACCCCCACTAGGGGCAACAATATCCTAGACCTAGTCATTACCAACATGAGTGACTGGTGTTCCAGACCTGAAATCAACTCCTCATTGGTCAGATCCAACCATAAGCTAATCACCCTAGATATCTGCATCTCACCCCCACCCACCATTAAGGAAACCATGGTAAATCATTTCTCCATAGCCAACTTCATGCTTCTTAAGACAGAAGTAGCAAACTTCATGACACCCATGCAGATGGACAATACAGTTACAACTGCTGAATCTTACACAAATGCACTCTATAAGCACTTACATGAGTTCATGGATTGTGCTATCTGAAACAGAACCAAGATACTATCCTCCAAAAAAAGGAAGCCAATCTGGTGGTCCCCTGCCATAAACAAACTCTACAACAGAAGGAAGAAACTGTTGGAAAAGAGAGTAAAATCCCATGAGTGGAAGAGCTCTCTGGTCAGCCTCAGTAAGAAGCTGAGATCCCTTATAAGATCCTCCAAAGCTAGCTACGAAAACAAAATCACCACTGATTCCAAGGGCAACCTCAAAGCATTCTATAGCTATGTCAAGAATCTGAATGGCAACACCCAGATCTGCTCTGAGTTACAGCACAACTACACAAAAATTACAGAACCAACTGATATTGCCAACATCCTGGCAGATAGGTTCAGTGCTAACTTTACCCCTTCTCACTCACTAAAGGGCCCATATCTATACAGGAAGAATGCAGAGTCCCTGTAATCACATCTATGCAGGTAAAAGCTGCACTCTCTAAAACCAAAAACGCAGCATCCATGGGACAGGGCAACATCCCAGGCTGTGTTTTACATGAACTTCAGAATGAACTGGCTCCCCACCTAAGCACCATGTTCAGTCATAGTCTCATGTCAGGCTTTGTGCCCACTGAATGGTGCACACCAACAGTTATTCCACTCCACAAAGGGAAAGCCACCACTGATCCTGGGAACTATCAGCCTATTAGCCTGATGAGCATGGTCTGCAAGGCCATGGAATGTGTCATCATGGAACTCATAAACAAAGACATTGGTAAGCTCCAAACTCTGGACCCCACCCAATTTGGGTTTGTGAAAGGCAGATCATGCCTTCTGAACCTGATTGACTTCTTTGAGACAGTCACCAAAGCCGTAGATGAGGGTAAGGTGGTTCACACAGCTTCTCTTGACCTCGCCAAGGCTTTCAACACCATCCCCCATTCTGGAATTATAGCTAAACTCTCTAAACTAGGTATAAATCCCTCCATCACAAGATGGGTTGCCAACTGGCTCACTGACAGAACCCACACTGTAAAAGTTGCAGACTCCAAATCTGACTTCAAACCAGTGACAAGTGCAGTACCACAGGGTTCAGTCCTGGAATCTCTCCTGTTTGGTATCTACTTCTCTGAAGTACAGGCTAACACAGAAGACCTCTTGCTAACGAAGTTCGCAGATGACTGAAAACTAGGAGCCATAGCTGAGTCCCCAAATGATGTGGACATCCTACAGAAGGGCCTCAGTGAAACAGATGCCTGGTGTCAGAGGCATGGCCTCAAGCTCAATGCCAAAAAGTGCATTGTCATTCTCTTTGGTAAAAACTCTGTACCCATGAACTACCACATGAATGCCAGTCTACTTAACACCGAATGTGTGATAAGAGACCTTGGGACTCAGGTGGACAGTAGTCTCTCCTTTGATAATCACATCACCACAGTAGTCAGGAAATCCTTCTATGTGGCACGCCTCATCACAAAAGGGTTCTCATCCAGGAAAAAAGAGGTCATTGTTCCCCTCTACTCGGCACTCATTAGACCCATTATAAAGTACGTCCCTTTTGGAATGTACCTCACAAGACATCTGCAGCAGTTGGAAAGGCCACAGAAGTACCTTACAAAGAGGATTACTGGCCTCAAACAGATGCCCTACACTTACTGTCTCAAAAAACTCCTGCTTTACTATGTAGTATATCGCTTACTCCGAGGAGATCTCTGCCTAACATATAAAGCTATGTTAAACCCAGAGCTGATTGACATGCTGCACCTTAAGAAATCCCAATCCCTCCGAGCTGCATGCTCTAGGGACCTAAACCTTGTCACCAAAATAAGCAGGACATGCTGGAGGGATAGATTCCTGTCCCAGAGACTTCCTATACTCTGGAACAAGCTACCCATCTATGTCAAGCAAAGTTCCTCATTAGCACTCTTCAAGAAAAATCTTGATGAGTGAATGGGAAATAGGAAATACAACCCGGGGATCACTTCTGTAGCTCTGCTCGACAGGGGCACAGGACATTAACTTTCTTGGATGGCGTAAGCCAGGGAACCTTGTTGGCTAGGCTTACTTAGGCCCTTGGGCCAATAGCCTAGTACCTACCTATGAACCTATGAAGAAATTTCAATCCAAACAGGCCATAAATGACACCTAGTGGTCAAATGTAAAATTGCAAGTTTATTCAAATCATAAGGTTAAAAGACTTCAATCCAAACAGGGCATAAATCCTAAAGTGACACCTAGTGGTCAAAATTAAAATTGCAGATTTACCAAATATTTTTTTTTTTATTTTCAGATTATAAATCAGGTAGCATAAAGCTGAATACAGTCGTTAGCAATATAAATGCAAGGTAACTACAGAAGTAGGTTCCAGTAGACTTTTGTCAGGGACCTCAGGGTCAACTGTTAGATTAGGGACTCCCATTTTAAAATAGTTATTAGACATTAGACAGGCTAAAGGGTAAACAAATTGTATTTCATTTATGCATAAAAGACAGTTAAGCAGAAAGGAAAATAACTTTGCTGGCCTAGCATGAAGACAGTTTATTAAAAAGGAAAGATAAGCATAAAGTGTGCAGACATAATGTTCTTTTCTCAAGGAAAAGATCAGGTACAGAATGTTTTTAATGAAATGTTCTGTTTTCAGCGGAGGGGGAGAAAGGCTCAGAGATGCATGTCTTTTGGATGGAGGAAACCAGGAGTACCTGGAGGAAACCCACGCCAACACAGAAGAGCATAACCTCCACCACACAGCAAGCACCCCAGCCGAGAATCGAACGGAGAACCTCTTGCTACAAAATAAGCACATACAAAGCCGGAGACCAAGGTTAAAAAAGTAAATAAGGAGATTTACTAGACTAAAGCAATATAATATGCTGTGTTCAGGATAGCAGTTCAGTTAAGGTTAGTAAGTTCGTTTGACCTGTTACTTCAGAGAAGATGTCAAACACTCGAGCCTGAGTACAGAAAACAGGCCATCTAGAGACTATGTCAGTTTAAATTGTTCAGGACAATCAGAATATGATGTGCAGCAACTTGAATTGTTTATCAGTACTGTTAATAAAGACAGTATTTGGATACTGCGAACATCCAATAAACCTTATTAGATGAACTACAGTGTCTGGAGAATTCAGTTTGAAAAGTACACAAGACTTGGCCATAAAGGAGATGCTGGCACCTGTTCAGCACAAGTTTGGGTAATTAAGACTTTCGTTTTTCAGTCTCATTGCATACACTGTTTCCAGCTAATTATGGTACAGTACAGTAATCTTAATTTCTACAATATTGATTACTGGGAACTCTATTGTGAGATACACTGATCCCCCCTCTGCTGAGCAAAGTGACAGTTATGGTCAGTTTCCTATCAGGGACAAGAATCTGCCAGATCACACATGCACTCAGGACATTGAACCACAAGAACCAGTATGACTCTGTCATTATCCACGTGGGTGTTAATGATCTAAGTTTTATCTCACTGGACTATATGAAGAGAGGCATGATAGAGCTTTCACATTATGTGTCCCATGCAGTTATGAGCCTAGCAATGAGCAGCATTCTACCTTATCCAAGGATGATGCCACAATATAAACAGAAGATGATTGACTTTAACAATTGGCTTAGTTACTGGTGTCATTGTAATGCGGTCCAATATTTGTCAACTTGGGAGGACATGATCGACAGACCACGCTACTTTGCCAGGGATGGCCTGCACCTGTACCCACTAGGTTTTTGGGTATTTGCCAAAACATGATCTACCCCTATAATTCCTTTTTTTAGGCAATGCTAATCGAATAAACCTTCCAGCATAGTAAATTCTTTGCAAGATAAACTAAAGGTGTTACTGCTCAATGCTAGGACTCTCAACAAGAAGCCCACTCCTCACCCTGGAGAAAGGTGACATCTGTGCAATTACTGAGACATAGTTTAAAACCATGGAAGGTACCCCAGCAGTACAAGGCTATAATGCCTTCCAGCCATTTAGACCAGCTACCTCATTAGAAGGAACAATAAGTAGAGGTGTATCAATCTACATAAATAGTAAGCACACCTCAAAACTGGTCAAACAATATGGCATGTTTGAGCTACACCATGTCCAACTAACCACAGGTAAAGTCCAATACCATATCCTTGTTTGGTATAGGTCCCTGTCTATGATCCAGGATTACAAAACATATTTGAAGGTACTGGAGTCATTCACAGTTCAGCCCATCATATTCATGGGTGATTTCAACTATTCCACCATAAACTGGAATACATACACAACCACTAACATGCAGGATCAAATGTTCCTGGATTTTGTCAATGAAAGCATCCTGGAATAACTGGTCTGCACACCTACTAGGGGTGCAAATATCATGGATCTGGTACTCACAAATATGAGAGAACATTGCACCCCCCCACACACTTGTAATGTCTCCACTGGTCTGATCAGATCACAAAGTGGTAATCTTTGAAATAAATATAAATGCTAAACTCCCAACAGAACCCCAGAAACTTTAAGAATTTTTCCAAGGCTAAATACCTCCTATTAAGTGAAAGCATAGCTAAATTCCACCCCCCCTCCAAACTCAGACAACACAGTGGCTTTCACAAAAGTGTTTAGATAAACCCTGTAAAGCAGGTAAACAACTGCATGGAAGCAGCAGTAGCAAACCAAAATAAACTTACACTCCATCATCAGTCTCAACAAGCAACTCAGGACTACTCAAATCCACCAAAGCCAACTTTGAGGGGAAAATACCCTCCCAGGCTAAGGATAATCATAAGGCATTTTTCAGTTATGTATGCATCCTTAAAGGAAATACCAAACAGAGTGGTGAACTGGTAGTAAGTGAAACTTCCTATACCGAATGGGGGGATATAGCAAATGTCCTGGCTGATAAATTTAGCTCAAATTTCAACCCCTCCATCAACCCTAGTTTCCCCCATAAAATATCCTTTACCATCCCCCAAAACTATTACTAAACAACAGGTCCTCTCTGCACTCTCCAGAACTAAAGACACTGTATCAGCAGGTCTTGTTAATATCTTAGGATACCTCCTAAACAGGATGAAACATGACCTGTCAGGCCCACTAGGATCTCTGTATAACCACAGCCTCAGATAGGCTTCAACCCTGGGGAAATGAGGACTGCAATGGTCCTCCTTCTACACAAAGGCAGACCATCAACAGACCCAGGGAACTACAGACCCATATGTTTGACTAGTCTTAGTCAGACTATGGGTCAGTGCTGGGCCCCCTAATGTTTGGTATATACTTCTCAGAAGTTCAGGTCAAAGCTAAGGGGTTGTGGCTGACCAGGTTTGCAGATGACTGCAAACTAGATGCAATTACTGAATCCCCAAATGACGTCAGTATACTCCAGGAGGTTCTCATGCAGACCAACAACTGATGCATTAGTCACAGTCTCAAACTGAATGGATAGAAATGCATCATCATTCCCTTCAGCACAAACAATGTCCCTTCACACTATTAAATCAACAACAATACCCTAATTGCCCACAAAGTGGTAACAGACATGGGATCACAATATGACTGCAACCTTAACTTCGACCCCCATGTGTCTACTGTAGTAAGGAAGGCTTTCTGTTTAGCACATTTGATTAGTAAAGGCATCACCTTGAGAGCAAAATAGGTTATAAACCCTCTATAAATGGTAGTAATCTGGCCCATAATTGACTATAGCACCCTGTTCGGCATGTGCCGTACAATGCACCTGCAAAAACTGGAGAGACCACAAAATTTTCTAACAAAGAAGATCAATGGGCTACAGCATGTGCCTTACACAGACTGACAGTCCCTGTCACTATATTTCGTGTTGTATAGACTTCTTGGGGGTGACCTATGCCTGGCCTACAGAGCAATCCAAGACCCAAACCCAATGAGCTTGCTGCATATCAGTAAATCAATCTGGACTAGGACTACTCATTCTGGGGCCTAAATATGGCCTGCAACTTAAATAGGACATGCTGGAAGAAAAAAACTATCTCCAAGAGACTGCAGCATCTTTGGAACAGGATACAAATTCATGTGAAACAGAGCACCTCTATGATACTGTTTAAGAAGAACCTGGATGAGTGAATGGAGCACCATAAATTCTTACTGGGGATAGTGCCCACAACCCTCCTAGACATGGGCAGTCATCACTAAATGCAATTTTGGGTACTGATGAGCATTTTTCTGGTATTACATTGGGATGAAATGGCTAGGCTTAAAATGACCTCTGGGTCGATAGCCTAGTAATCTCCTATGATCCTTATATGCAAGATCATAGAAATAATTATTGTGAACCTTGTGATGTCCACCCTCTTTTGGGCCAGTGACTAAGGAACCTCAGTCCTCACCACTGATACCAATATGAGATGATGCCAGCACTGCCAACCAATATGTGACATCCCCACACTGGGTCAGTAATCAAGGAGCCTAAATCCTCACCACTGACACTGGAGAGGGACAGTCACTTGGAATACAAATGGATACACTCAGTATTTCCAGATGCAGACCTCTCTGCATCAGGCACGATTTCCCTAAATAGTAAACAGGAAACACACTCAGCCCGGGGTCTGTACTTCTCAATATCTGTCTCTCCCAGGTCCCCAATAAGGCTCCCCACAGGTACAGCTGTAAGATTAGGTCCTCAGCTGAGTGTCCAAGGCAAGTCCTCCAGCACCCTCTCTGTGAAACCAGTACTTCATGTCTCTGCCCCAAGTAGATGACACACACACTCTTAGAGATTTAGTTTTCACACACACACACACACACACACACACACACACACACACACACACACACACACACACACACACACACACACTTGGGAAAGGCTGGCACAGATTACCCTACCAACTTTGCCTAGACTATAAGGTAGATTCACTGACACCAGTCAGTTACTATAAGGCTCTTAAAATGGTGTCCAATTATGTTGATTGAAGTTAATATTAATATAAATGGTAATGTTGACCAAACAACAAGGCTATCAGGAGTGGCCAGAGATATCACCAAATAAATATATGTAAATACTCTTAAAGATTAAGTATTTTCTAAAAAAGACCAACTACAATGAAAAGTTTAAATATATTTAATAATAAATAATAAAAGAACATAAAGATACTGAATATGTATTTACAGAAAACCACAGAGTTCAAATCACAGGAAATATTGAAAATAACATTGATGGAAAGACTCAGACAAATAAAGAAAAACAATATCTGAACTAAGCTTCACTATATTTTCCTGACTGAATCTAGGAGAATTACTATTCCCTACTTAACAGAGCAAGGCAGATGATATGTTGAATGGTCTGTCTTATTGTAAGGCCCAAGACAGAATACAGAATACTGAGCACTGAGATCAATCTCTCATATAAAATATCACCTCTTGGCTGGCTATCAGATGACATCCCATCTGGTCATCTGACTCTTGTTCTCACACTCTCTCCTTTGAAGTTGTGGAAGGAATTTATCATAGACTTGCTACAATACACATCTACAGTAAATGTTTATGGTGGTTTCCTCAAGCCTTGAAATAATTACAGTACCTCTCCTCTTCTTTAGAGAGGCTATTAAACAGTGGTTTCTTCCAGACCTACCATCTCCAGTCCTATCCATCACTGTGGGATGCCATTTTAATGGTTTAACAGCTCATTTATATTTTTCTTATAGGTTCATAGGTAGGTACTAGGCTATCAGCCCAAGGGCCTAAGTAAGCCTAGCCAACAAGGTTCCCTGGATTACACCACTCCAGAAAGTTATTTTCCTGTGCCTCTGTTGATCAGAGCCACAGAAGTGATCCCCGGGCTGTATTTCCTATTTCCCATCCACTTATCAAGATTTTTCTTGAAGAGTGCTAATGAGGAACTTTGCTTAACATAGATGGGTAGCTTGTTCCAGAGTATGGGAAGTCTCTGGGACAGGAATCTATCCCTCCAGCATGTCCTGTTTATTGTGGTGACAAGGTTTACGTCCCTAGAATGTGTAGCTCGGAGGGATTGGGATTTCTTTAGGTGTAGCATGTCCAACAGCTCTGGGTTTCACATAGCTTTATATGTTAGGCAGAGATCACTTCGGAGTAGGTGATATGCTATGGAGTAAAGATGGAGTTATTTGAGATGGTCAGTGTAGGGCATCTGTTTGAGGCCAGTAATCCTCTTTGTGAGGTACTTCTGTGGTCTTTCCAGCTGCTGCAGATGTCTTGTGAGGTACATTCCAAAAGGGGCATTGTACTCTATAATGGTCTGATGACTGTCGAGTAGAGGGGAACAATGACCTCTTTTTTCCTAGATGAGAACCCTTTTCTGATGAGGTGTGCCACATAGAAGGATTTCCTGACTATTGTGGTGATGTGATTATCAAAGGAGAGACTACTATCAACCTGGGTCCCCAGGTCTCTTATCACTCATTCGGCATTAAGTAGACTGCTGCCTATGTGGTAGTTCATGGGTATAGAGTTTTTACCAAAGGGGATGACAATGCACTTTTTGGCATTAAGCTTGAGGCCATGGCTTTGACATCAGACATCTGTCTCAGTGAGACCCTTCTGTAGGATGCCCACATCATTTGGGGACTCGACTATGGCTCCTAGTTTGAAGTCATCTGTGAACTTCATTAGCCAAAGGCCTTCTCTGTTAGTCTGTACTTCAGAGAAGTAGATACTAAACAGGAGAGGTCCCAGGACTGAACCCAGTGGTACTCCACTTGTCACCGGTTTGAAGTCAGATTTGGAGTCTTCAACTTTTACAGTGTGGGTTCTGTCAGTGAGCCAATTGGCAACCCATCTTGTGACATAGGGATTTATACCTAGTTTAGTGAGTTTAGCTATAATTCCAGAATGGGGGATGGTGTCAAAAGCCTTGGTGAGGTCAAGATAGGCTGTGTGAACCACTCTACCCTCATCTACAGCTTTGGTGACTGCCTCAAAGAAGTCAATCAGGTTCAGGAGGCATAATCTGCCTTTCACAGACCCAAACTGGGTGGGGTCCAGAGTTTGGGGGTTACCAATGTCTTTGTTTATGAGTTCCATGATGATACATTCCATGGCCTTGCAGACCAAGGTCTTCAGGCTAATAGGGTTTTTGTTCCTGGGATCAGTGGTGGCTCCCTCTTTGTGGAGTGAGATAACAGTTGCTGTGCACCATTCAGTGGGCACAAAGCCTGATGTGAGACTATGATTAAACATAGTGCTTAGGTGGGGAGCCAGTTTGTTCTGAAGTTCATGTAAAATGCAGCCTGGGATGTTGTCCGGTCCCATGGATGCTGTGTTTTTGGCTTTAGAGAGTGCAGCTTTTACCTGCATAGTTGTGATTACAGGGAATCTGCATTCTTCCTGGTATAGTTATGGGCCCTTTAGAGGGTGGGGGTAAAGTTAGCACTGAACCTATCTGCCAGGACGTTGGCAATATCAGTTGGTTCTGTAATTTTTATGCCATTGTGTTCTAACTTAGAGCAGATCTTGGTGTTGCCATTGAGATTCTTGACATAGCTATAGAATACTTTGTGGTTGTCCCTAGAATCAGTGGTGATTTTGTTTTCATAGCTAGCTTTGGAGGATCTTATAAGGGATCTCAGCTTCCTACTGATGCTGACCAGGAACTCCTCCACTCATGGGATTTTACTCTCTTTTACAACAGTTTCTTCCTTCTGTTGTAGAGTTTGTTTATGGCAGGGGACCACCAGATTGGCTTCCTTTTTTTGGAGGATAGTGTCTCGGTTCTGTTTGGGATAGCACAATCCATGCACTTGTGTAAGTGCTTATAGAGTGCATCTGTGTAGGATCAGCATTCGTAACTGTATTGTCCATCTGCATGAGTGTCATGAAGTTCACCACTTAAGAAGCAAGAAGTTGGCTTGGGAGAAATGTTTTACTGTGATTTCCTTAATGGCGGGTGGGGGCGGGATGTGGATATCTAGGGTGATTAGCTTATGGTTGGACCTGACCAATGAGGAGTTGATTTTAGGTATGGAACACCAGTCACTCATGTTGGTAATGACTAGGTCTAGGATATTGTTGCCCCTGTTGGGGGTGTGGATAAGTTACTCCAGGGCATTGGAATTTATGAATTCCAGAAAGCGTTGAGTGAAGGAGTTGGTACATGAGTAGTTATCCCAGTTAATGGTGGAGTAGTTGAATTCACCCATTATTAGGGTGTTTGGTTGAATCCTAATATTTTCCAGTATACCAAGAAAAGAGGAGTGTGAATCCTGGGGCATGGTGGGGGATCTGTAGCAAGCTACAATTTGGATTGCAGTTTTGGCCAGAATTAGTTGCACTTGGATAACCTCAGATGCATTATGCTGTGCAACTAGCCTGGAGGTGTGGATATCCTTAATGAATATGGACACACCTCTGCCTTTGGTGTTATGGTCTAGGTTAGGTGGCCAAAAAGTGTGGCATGAGTTATAGCCTGGTAGTGCAGGGTTGGTCTCTGGAGCCTTGAACCAGGTCTCAGTCACTGCACAGATATCGATGTTCTCCATTTTAAGGAGTTCCTCGAGGGAGTGCATTTTGAGATTTAGACTTCTAGTATTGAATAGTATTACCCTCAGTTTTTGCTTGCCCGTTCCTGTTACAGTGGTGAATTTGTCATTTGAAACCCTTTCCCTAAAAAAAAAAGCACTATAGGGGCAGGAAGAGCCTTAGCCAGTATCCGGAATCCAAGGGTTGACAGGTGCAGGCCATCTCTGGCAAAGCATCATGGTCTGTCGACCAGATGCTTTTTCTTAAAATAAGCTAGCTGGTTGACCTCTGCTCTTCTAGTGTTTTCAGTTATAGTATATACATTTAATCTGTTACTCCCTGCATGTATATTTCCTTTCTGTCCAGCAGGATCTACTGTTGATACATTTTTCAACACTTACCAACTTTACAAATACATTTTGATAGTCAAATGCCATACAGTTCTAATACATTTGTAACATAAGCATCTGTACAAATCAGTTTGATATTCAAATGCCATACAGTTCTGACACATTTGTAACACAAACATCTTGTATAAATCAGTTTGACATTCATAGGACATATCATTCTTTATAGAACTCCATCTGGCTATGCTGGCACTTGTCTATATCATCATACCCCCCCCCCCCGAAGACTCAAGCTAGTTTTTCAAGTGACCATTGAGAAACGTGGCTTGAGAGAAATAACCCTATATGGGAATATTCCTCCCTATTCCCTATCTTGAAAGCCTGTTTGCACTGGGATTGCTATTATCTGGACTGTCTAGCACAGAGGATCCTCCCAAAGCCCCTTTAAGCATTTGGAATGCCTGCTCACATGTTGGGGTCCGCACCACCTTATTTAGCTTGTTCCCAAACTCTTGTAACACTGTTATGATTTCTTGAACCTTGTTAGGGGATAGCCGCTGGGACATTGCTACCCCTTTAACTGAGGTGTCAGTTCGAGCCTCATTGAGGAGATCAGTCACCACATCCCCCTCAGACTACTGAAAATACTCAGCACAAAGGCCGCCCTATCATAGTAAGGCTTCATCATATTAACATGGTACGGTTTGTGTAACTGTGTCCTGCCGAGCAGTTCTACCATGTAGTTAACATCACTGAACTTCCTTACCACTTTGAAGGGTCCCTCTCAGGCAACCTGCAGCTTCTTGTGTCTGACAGAAATGAGTACCATCACCTGCTGTCCTACGGCATACTCTCTGGGTCAAGCATTCCTGTCATACTAGACCTTTTTCAGCTCAAAGGGAGAAAAACCTGTGAATTCTTGGGGTAACTCTCTGTAAGCAAACTACAGATGGAGCAAATATTTGTCCCACTCTCTCTTAAACTGTTCTTCAAATGCCCATGGAATGGTCTTTAGTGTAGAGCTTAACCTCTACACAAGACCATTAGTCTGGGGATGGTGTGGGGTTGTCTGTAGGTGCTTCGCCCCATAGCACTCCCACAGACAAGCCAGCAGGTCTGACATGAAATCAGTACCCCTGTCAGTCAATATTTCATTTGGGAAACCTAACCTGATGAAAATCTCTAGCAAAGCATTTGCCACCTTTTCTGCCTCAATGGAGGAGAGGGCCACTGCTTCAGGGTATCTAGTAGGGTAATCTACTACCACCAGGATATACTTCTTCCCTGTGGAGCTTGGGGTACTCCGAGGCCCCACAATAGCCATAGCTACTCTCTGAAATGGCTCATCAGTCACAGGCAAAGGCATCAAAGGAGCTTTGAACTTGTCTCCTGCCTTGCCTACTTTTTGGCCCTGATCACAGATTCTGCAGCACCCTGTTACATCCCTGGCAATCCGAGGTCAATAAAAGTTCTGCATAATACATCTCATGGTACACTTTATGGCCATATGACTTGCATAAGGAAGGTTATGGGCTATGACTAGAAGTGCCATACAGTTGGGTCTAGGTGCTATCAACTGCTGTATTACCTCACCTTCTAGGCCTTCCTCAGGGGTCCACTCTCTGTACAGTAACCTTTTGTTTCTGTATACAGATTCCCCTTTTTCATGAGAATCAGGATCCTCCCTAGTTACCTCCCTCAAGCCTTGTAATGTTGGGTCTGACAGCTGAGCCTTTCTCAACGCTATAGTTTTGACTTTTCCCAGCTCCCCTTCCACAAGATGTCTGGTCTATTCTAACAGTGATGCCTCACTGTCAGCCTGGGTACTACCTCTCACCTCGGCCCTTGCAGGCTTCCTGTCCAAGCAAACAGCAGCACCCACCAACAGCTGTGGCTCACCTTCAGTCTCAGTGCTACAGGGTAGCTCCCTTCCTGAAGTAGCCACATCACCAGTCCCAGCTTCAGGTGTAGGGGTTGCCTGGACTCCTTCAGACTACCAGACCCACATGCCTTTCTCCAAGCCTGACTGCATGTAACTGCATGTGCACAAGGTACTGCATTATCAAACTCATTCCTTATCAGGACACCTGCAGGTGTGTTCTCAAACACACCTGCTTGCTTGCTTGGTTTTCTGCCTTCCCAGTCACCGTGAACCCTAGCCAAAGGCATTTGGAATGGGATCCCTCCTAAAGTTATGACTGGAGTGGACTGCTCAAGCAAGTACTACTCCTGTTTAACCACTGCAGGCTTCACATTGGTTATATCAGAGGCTGTATCTCTCTTAGCAGTGACCAATTTTCCATCCACCAAGATAGGATACAAACTCTGGTGGTAATTCGGTACATTATACCCTTCCTACAGCTACTACATGCATTTCTTTACCTGTGAGAAAAATATCTGTTAACACTTTTGGACTGTTTCTACAAATATTCAGGGCTTCTATTGTGTATATATGCACTCATCGCAGTACCACTCCCTGGATTTGAACCATGTCTGGGTGTGCTGAAATGAACAACAATGCTGTTTTCCATTACACTGAGCTACTTGGGAACTGCTGTTTCTTGCTTGACTTATTTCTGACTAATACTCTCTGGGTTGGACAGTCTGACCTTGTAATCCTGGGATTCATGCATGGCAGATAGTTATTGTACTGTGTATTACTCCTTTAAAATAGTACAATCTGGAAAGCAAAGGTTAGCACAAGACTGCAATGCATACTAGCTATTTCCCAGAACAGCCTCAGTTATTTCATGCTGTCAGTGCCATATTTGCTGTTAAGAACTTGTACACATTCTATTTCTACAGCAACATGCCAGAGTAAACACAACAGTTTGTTTAATATTTTTATTACAGTGAAATGGCACTTTTATAAATGTTTCAGCAATGCTGAGCAGAGGGCCATAACGTGCACACCCACTCAGCTACACTTAAACATACCTTAGAATGGAAATACAATAATATAAATTCATAAACCCACTTTATTTACATGTATCTGTACTCCTTGTCAGTCACAGTAAGGGAAATTTCAAAGGGACACATGGGGACAGATTTTAATTATTGGTGTTACAAAGTTAGGAAGTGTCACTGTGGTTTCTAGCAATTCATTGGCAAATCACTTGAGGTTTATGTCAGAACATACTGACAGGCATTTGGATTTCAGACTTCATACCTTAAGGAAATTCATGCTACTGCAAACCTTTTATTCTATCAACTTTATGGGTTTGTCAGTGCAATATTTAAAAAGTGTCCCTATTTTTGTGCCTTTGTCCCCCCATTATTTATGGCTTTGTACAGCTTTCTTGCTCTAGGAGGGTGAGAAGTATGTGAGGCAGGCATCTGGGTGTTCTGCAGCAACCTGTACAGTTAACAGCTATGGCCGTACAGCACTTTCAGATGACAGACATTTGTGTTTCAGTCTTCATACCCTTTGGGAAGTCCATGCTACTGCAAACCTTTTATTCTATCAGCTTTCCAGGTTTGTTAGTGCAATATTTAGAAAGTGTCCCTATTTTTATGCCTTTCTCCCCCCACTATTTATGGTTTTGTACTTTCTTGCTCTAAGAGGGTAAGATTTATGTGAGGCAGACATCTGAGCATTCTGCAGAATCCTGTACAGTTGATGGCTACGGCCATATGGCACTTTTACAATGCAGGGGGTGTATGACATAACCGGTCCCACATCCCCTGCATTGTTTCTTGCTCCCCTAACTATTTCAGTGTCCTCAAACACTGAAATACTTTTAGAAAGTGCTGCATGGTACTTTCTAAGTGCAGGGGGTGCATTATATGTGTGCGCACACAACTTAAACATGCCCCCTGCACTCAGTACTCTTTGTGTCCATTTAGCCTTAGCAGTAACGTGCCTTCATGAATATGTAAGGTGCACTGCTGTTAATGCTAATGCTAAATGGACACGGTACACTCCGTGCAGGAATAGCACTATTCCTGCATGGAGTTTATTGAATCCTGGGGATGGTGGTGCATGGTAGTTATGCACCCCTCATGATAATGTACTTGATACCATCATGCCAGTAGGGACAATACCCTCTGGAAGGTCTTCTAGTTGTAAAATTGTAGTGAACAGCTTTGATAAAATCAATGGAGAGAAATTTGTAGTGAGACATAAATATGGTTGTGATACAGAAGAGATAATTTATGCATTAAAATGTCCCTGCAACAAATATTATATAGGCAAGAGAAAAAAAGCATTTAAAACAAGACTTCAAGAACACATAAGAGATATTAAAATTGGCCGGGTTGAGAGCCCTGTTGCAATACACTTTAAAATGCATCATGGTAGTGACGTTTGGGGGTTGCAAGGCATGGTGTTAGAACAAATACATATTAGTCAATATGGTAATGCGAATATAAAAGATAGACTTTTGTATTAAGAGTCAGTTTTTATAGTGAAATATGGTACTTTAATTCCCCATGGACTGAATACAGAGTGCAATAGTAAATTTCTTATTTAATAAGGTGGAGTTTTTTTAAATAACTTGATTAGTGTTAATTGAATAATGATGGTGTGATTTTTTATATATATATATATATATATATATATATATATATATATATATATATATATATATAAAATGGTGCAGTTTTTTATGTACTGTTTTACTCCTTGAAGGCTGTGATGCAAAGTACTAGAGATTTTACTGGAATACATCCTGGCCTGGTGGTTTGTGTTTTGTGCTACTGTGCTTGCTGTTGTTGCTGCTGGGAAAGTGCAAATCCCCTGATCCCCACTGTACAATGATCTCACACACATTAAAAAAAATGTCATGTGTAATCACCTGATTTTTGACCACAAATAACAGCTTTTTTCCCTGTTGATGAAAAAAAAACATTCAACTAAAATAATGTATTTGTGATGATAGGAGGAACTGCCAGTTATGCCAGGAGAAATAGGTCAGTGGATTTGTAACATATGTCAGCACAGCTAGCTTGAATTTTGTAAACAATTATATATCTTTTGTATATCAAACTGATTTGTATATATACTTGT
Organism: Protopterus annectens; assembly: GCF_019279795.1. Classification (NCBI taxonomy): domain Eukaryota; kingdom Metazoa; phylum Chordata; order Ceratodontiformes; family Protopteridae; genus Protopterus; species Protopterus annectens. The sequence goes on along the minus strand of NC_056728.1, from coordinate 732,165,236 downwards.
GCTGAAAATGTATTTGTGAGGTTTGCTTGTGTGAAAATGTATCAACAGTGTGCCCTGCTGTAAGAAAAATAGATGTTCATGTATTATTGTAACTGTTTAAATGTATACATTGTAACAGCATATACTGGAAGTGAAGAGGTTAATCTTAATCCACCTGACTTTGCAAAATATTCTTGAAATTAAATTACTTTATGGGTTAAACCATAAAGATGTTAGCCCACAGTTTTGAAGGGGCTACAGACACAGTGTCTGTGCTAGAGAATAGGCTGCAGCTCCTGTAGGAAGAGTGAAATGGATTTATGGTTTCATAACTTCCAGCAGCTGTACCACATCTGAGCAAAGTTCTATATGTGTGTATTGTTACACATAGGAGCTGAACCCTAGTAGCTTCTAATGATGGGGGATAGTGCAGGAAACAGTCAGATGACCTGATGTATGTGATGTCATTCTGTACTGAAACTATTTTTAATATTAGAGGAGACTGAAGTCTCAGCAACATTTTGTATTCTGTCTTGGATCTGACAACAAGGACCACTCACCCATCTTGCCTTGCTCTTTTCAGTAAGTAGGAACAGTAATTAGAACAGAATCCACAGGTACCACCAAGGATCAAATACCAGCAGTTTTCTTTGAAAACACAGCTTTAATGAAAATGAACAAAAAACACATATGCTCCAGGCATTAATGAAAATGAACAAAAACCACATGCACTCCAGGCATTAAAGAAAATGAACAAAAAGCTGTGTTTTCAAAGAAAACTATTGGTATTCGATCCTTGGTGGTACCTGTGGAAAAGCTGTTTTCAAAGAAAAATGTTGGTATTCGATCCTTGATGGTACCTGTGGATTCTGTTTGAAATGAACTTTGGTGCCTTGATGAATATTTTACTTTATTCTAGGAACAGTAATTGTACTGTGGTGGTGGTGCTGCGGTAGTGTTGTTGCCTCACAGTAAGATGTCCTGTTCGATTCTCAGCTAGAGCGTCTTCTGTGTGGAGACATGCATGAATGGGCGTACCTTTGTTAAAGGTTGTGCGTCAGAGCTGGCAACTCGGCATGTAAAAATCTACTGCCAATCATTAGCGGACCAGAGTTCTGCTGTGGCGACCCCTAACTGGGAAAAGCTGAAAGACACAACAACATTTTAGGAACAGTAATTCTTTTAGTCACTCAGGAATAGATAGTGACACTAGCTAAATAATGTTTTTCTATAACTGTGTGAAACTTTCCATCTGTGTTATTCTTAATATTACCTGTGGCTGAAACTCTGGTGTTTATTGTGAATAGATATTTATATTTCCTGTTTTTTTATTATTTATTGTTAAATATATTTAAACTTTTCATTATGGCTGGTCCTTTTTTAGAAATATTTAAGGTTTGAGAGTATTTGCATATATTTATTTGGTGATAACTCTGGCAACTCCTGAATGCCTTGCTGTTTGGTCAACATTAACATTTGTATTAATATTAATTTCACTCACTATAATTGGATATCCTTATAAGAGCCTTAAAGTAGCTGGCAGGGGTTCTGGTGGCAGTGATAACTACCTTATAGTCTGGACAGAAGGGGGCACAGCAGGTGAATCTGTGCCAGCCTTTCCCAGGTTTGTGTGTGTTTATGTGCAAATCAAATCTCAAAGAGTGTGTGTGTGTCAGCTGCTTGGACCAGAGACACAAAGCACTGGATTCACAGAGAGTGTATGGGAAGACTTAGCTTGGAACCCCAGCTAAAGACTCAACTCTGAGTTGTGCAAGTGGACATTCTTATTGCAGGTCTGGACAGGTAAAGAGAGGAACCAGCCCCTGGATTGAGCGTATTCCCTGGGTGCGCTTAAAGGAAATTGTGCTTGATGCAGAGAAGTCTGCATCTGGAAATATTGAGTGTATCCATTTGTATTCCAAGTGAATGTCTCTCTCCACTGTCAGTGGTGAGGATCCAGGGTCCTTGATTACTCGCCCAGGGTGGGGACATCAAAGTATTCTTTATAAACTTACCTAAATATAAGTCTAAGATGACATTTGATCTGTGAGAATTTTGCAGTTGGCCTGTTCCAGTAACTTGTAATCATCTGTGTGGAACAAAAGTCCCAGAAAATGAATTTTGGGGGGGTCTATAAAACTAAACCTGAATTCATATTTCCTTATTTTAGTCTTAAATCTTTCCTTCTAGCTGCTACCTGTGCACCACCCCTGCCATTTCTTCCATTTTAATGTTCATAAGTAGTTACAAGGAGTGTGGCCGAATATAATAAGAGAAATAAGTAATAAGATAAATATAAATCCTTGCTTAGATAGATGTAAGAGTGTGGTCTTCTGCATTACATGAAAAGTGCTTATCTAAATGAGAGAATGTGGAACAAACACATGCTAGTAATGAACAAAAGAGACGAGCATTAATGACCACAAATCTGAGTAACAGAAGATTATATTAATGTTCATCTCTGAGTACTCCCGAACTCATACTGCAGCTTGAGTAATGTGTCCACACTGTGCAACTGAATACAGTGACCTCCCTGAAGCAAAACATTCCCCCTTCTCTTCTGTTTATCTTTGTCAGCATTAGTCAAACCAAATCCTGCAGATAAACACATTTCACATAAGTTTATTATGATGGCTGCTGCTTTGATTTTATCACACCAAGAGACACGTTTGGGGTTCTTAATCATTTAAAGCTGCTTAGACTTTACTCAGACATGTTTGGAAGCAGTTTTACTTCAGCTGCCACAAATTTCATGCATTAAAAGCTGCTGCACACATTGTCTTGTCTTCAGAGGAGGCTTGTATGAGGTAACTTCCTCTGAGAGGCTAGTAATGAAACAGAAGGACATTTCAAAAATACATAATGTGGTAACAGAATGCTTATGTATGCATGTTTATGGGTTTTTGTGAATGCATTTCTTTGAGTGTCTGTGTTTGTGTGTGTGTGTGTGTGTGTGTGTGTGTGTGTGTGTGTGTGTGTGTGTGTGTGTGTGTGTGTGTGTGTCTGTATGAGTGTGTGTTATGTAACATTCCATCATCCACCTATGAAGAAAACCTTCCACTTTGCTTCCTGCTACCCATAATCCCTCATATGTCTCAGTAACTACTATAGCGCTTTGCTCACCCTTATAGCCCACAGCTATTTGATCTGTAATGAATGACACCAGGACAGATACTAGAAGTAAATTCATTACAGGTTAGCTGATGGATGACCATGCTACTTAACAGAAAGATGTGATGCTTTGCTTGCTGGTCCCTCAATCCATACACATATGTGTGTGCGTTTGTATGCATGTGTCCCTCTCTCTCTTTTTCTCTGTGTGTGTGTGTGTGTGTGTGTGTGTGTGTGTGTGTGTGTGTGTGTGTATATATATATATATATATATATATATATATATATATATATATATATATATATATATATATGTGTTATATATATATATATATATATATATATATCATTCTGTCATCAAACAGTGAATTCTCCAAAAAAGTGGATACAAAACGATCGATCTTTTTAAACTGAATCTAAAAAGATTGAAAAAAAAACAATTGTTTGCGGGGGGGGGCATCTTACACCCCCTTTCCCCAGCTAATTATATATACCAACTCCAAGATATTACAACAGCTGTGAAAGGACAAATTCCCATAACCCACTGTATGGCAATCTCACGAGCAAAGCAACCACTAGGCTGAAAAACAAGGAAAAAAGAGGGTTTGCTCTTTTGAGCAATCTCTTAGAGTCTGCTATACTGCTGTGTAACAGTATAATATTAATTACCACAATTAAATTTCCTTGCTTCACAAACCATCCAATAATATCTCTTACACAGAATATTAAAAAAAAAATGGAAAATTTAAAAAAAATGTTTTGCAAAGGGTGAACTTGGAGATCACACAACAGTGTGGAAATGGAAAAGCTTCTTCAACCTATGCCTGATGAACTTGCCATGAAAAGCCTTTCATATCCTGTCCAACTGGCACATTAAAATGCACATACATATGCATATAATTCAGAACCACACACACACACACACACACACACACACACACACACACACACACACACACACACTACCCAAAGATACACGCAAATCTGAAATATATTCACAAACTTAGCAGAGATGCAGCTGTTTGTTTCTCAGCTTCTTAGTCTGAATTTTATTCTTGATGAAAATTAAACCCTAAAAGCCCAAGTTTCTGATGTCACATTTTGTTATGGACCAAATTTCTGCTGTGACATTCTGTTATTAAGTTAAAGAATATTTCCTGGATCTGAAACCTTATGCCACCATTGCACCTTCCAGTGATGATTCATGTGCTAGCATCTTCTTACTTGGGATATCACAGTGCCCTATGTATGGTGGCTTTCAAACAGTAAGCTTACATAGATGAAGAGGGTGAATGCTGACTTGTGGTTCCCAATCATGCTGAGTCTTAGATTCTTCTTCTTCACTTCCAAGCCCTACACAATCTGGGCTACTTATCTAAAAATGCTTTAGGCTTCCTAAACTTCAGCTAAGTTCTTCAGGTAGTCAGACAATTGGCTGTTTGCTTTTTCAAGTATTTTCCTAGAAGCTCTTGCAAGCTATCAATTATCTCTTTAGATCTGGTCCTTTGGAATCTCCTAGCTTCCCTAATTTGGACATACAGCTTGGCTTCCTACTTTAAGAGATCCTTGAAATGCTGTTTCTTTGGCTCTTTTAAATCCTAGATGCAGAGCAATTTCTACTTTTACTAATATCCTGAACTTTTGCTCGTTTTTTTTCTTAGTTTTTAATTAGCATAAATAGAATCTTTTTCTAGTTTATACAATGTTTAGTTTGCTAAGTGCCACAATACTTTAGATAAATAAATGTTGTAGATAACCATTCACTTGCAAGTCTACTGCAACTTATAACATTAGATGATGATCATTTAATTAAACCTGAACTGATAACAAAACCTAGGGGCACACCTTAGTATGGGTCAAAGAAGCACATGGGGCTATGAATGCAGTTCTCATTGAACCAAGGGCACTCTATTCATTAAAAGGAGTACAACTACACTCTTGTACATTACATTACATTTTACTGTAATGCAGTGAATTTATTGTGCACATCTGTCCCACAGGCTTTCATTTTCTCCATGTGACTCTTCACTCCAGCTCAGTCTGTAACATTTTACTTGCTCCATTCATGCAGTTTATTATCTGTACTACATAGTGTCCCCTTACCCTACCTCCATTAGCTCCCTTACTTTTATCACTGCTTCTGTAAGGGGATATATTGTTACTACCTTTTTTCGTTAAGTTGAGGCCCCTGTGCCTCCTGAGAAGATCTACTTTTGGGTGCTTTTTTTCAGTCTCCCCATCCCCAAATGGCTAAAAGTTTCTGCATTATTATTTTAGACAAAATTATATTTCTACCCTGACTGGTACTGTACTTGTTTTTACTTTTATCTTACTAACAGCATGCCATGCATACTTAATTGTGCATATAATAATTTGCCTTTTGTGATTTTGCTATGCTTATTTTTTAGCTATTGGTTACCTCCTGTGTACACATGTTTAAGAAGCTAGAAATAAGGAACCTTTTTTCTGAAAAACAGCAGTGGCAGTATGTATGTTCATGTTAGATGATTTCTAAGTCACAGACTCTGCAGCTTAATTGCTTTCAGTGCCCCCACTTCTAGAACTGACTTATGTGTGTCCTCGTCCTGTTCAGCTTTGAATTCTGTCACCATTTGCTGACCATACTGTGAAAGACTTCTTTATGCTTGTACAGCAACCCTGTTATGTTAGTTCAGCATCTGTCCTTTGTAATGTGCCTCTTTTTTTTATGAAGCATTAACCTCTCTGCACGCTGTTGGCTCCATTGAAGAATGTAAAATGTTCTGTGTTGTATACCCCATCTCTGTGCCAAGTGCACATGGAGGTGTACACACACACACACATGCACACACAGGCACACACACACACACACACACACACACACACACACACGCACGCACGCACGCACGCACACACACACACACACACACACACACACACACACGCACACACACACACACACACACACACACACACACACACACACACACACACACACACACACTACCCAAAGATACACGCAAATCTGAAATATATTCACAAACTTAGCAGAGATGCAGCTGTTTGTTTCTCAGCTTCTTAGTCTGAATTTTATTCTTGATGAAAATTAAACCCTAAAAGTCCAAGTTTCTGATGTCACATTTTGTTATGGACCAAATTTCTGCTGTGACATTCTGTTATTAAGTTAAAGAATATTTCCTGGATCTGAAACCTTATGCCACCATTGCACCTTCCAGTGATGATTCATGTGCTAGCATCTTCTTACTTGGGATATCACAGTGCCCTATGTATGGTGGCTTTCAAACAGTAAGCTTACATAGATGAAGAGGGTGAATGCTGACTTGTGGTTCCCAATCATGCTGAGTCTTAGATTCTTCTTCTTCTTCTTCTTCACTTCCAAGCCCTACACAATCTGGGCTACTTATCTAAAAATGCTTTAGGCTTCCTAAACTTCAGCTAAGTTCTTCAGGTAGTCAGACAATTGGCTGTTTGCTTTTTCAAGTATTTTCCTAGAAGCTCTTGCAAGCTATCAATTATCTCTTTAGCTCTGGTCCTTTGGAATCTCCTAGCTTCCCTAATTTGGACATACAGCTTGGCTTCCTACTTTAAGAGATCCTTGAAATGCTGTTTCTTTGGCTCTTTTAAATCCTAGATGCAGAGCAATTTCTACTTTTACTAATATCCTGAACTTTTGCTCATTTTTTTTCTTAGATTTTAATTAGCATAAATAGAATCTTTTTCTAGTTTATACAATGTTTAGTTTGCTAAGTGCCACAATACTTTAGATAAATAAATGTTGTAGATAACCATTCACTTGCAAGTCTACTGCAACTTATAACATTAGATGATGATCATTTAATTAAACCTGAACTGATAACAAAACCTAGGGGCACACCTTAGTATGGGTCAAAGAAGCACATGGGGCTATGAATGCAGTTCTCATTGAACCAAGGGCACTCTATTCATTAAAAGGAGTACAACTACACTTTTGTACATTACATTACATTTTACTGTAATGCAGTGAATTTATTGTGCACATCTGTTCCACAGGCTTTAATTTTCTCCATGTGACTCTTCACTCCAGCTCAGTCTGTAACATTTTACTTGCTCCATTCATGCAGTTTATTATCTGTACTACATAGTGTCCCCTTACCCTACCTCCATTAGCTCCCTTACTTTTATCACTGCTTCTGTAAGGGGATATATTGTTACTACCTTTTTTCGTTAAGTTGAGGCCCCTGTGCCTCCTGAGAAGATCTACTTTTGGGTGCTTTTTTTCAGTCTCCTCATCCCCAAATGGCTAAAAGTTTCTGCATTATTATTTTAGACAAAATTATATTTCTACCCTGACTGGTACTGTACTTGTTTTTACTTTTATCTTACTAACAGCATGCCATGCATACTTAATTGTGCATATAATAATTTGCCTTTTGTGATTTTGCTATGCTTATTTTTTAGCTATTGGTTACCTCCTGTGTACACATGTTTAAGAAGCTAGAAATAAGGAACCTTTTTTCTGAAAAACAGCAGTGGCAGTATGTATGTTCATGTTAGATGATTTCTAAGTCACAGACTCTGCAGCTTAATTGCTTTCAGTGCCCCCACTTCTAGAACTGACTTATGTGTGTCCTCGTCCTGTTCAGCTTTGAATTCTGTCACCATTTGCTGACCATACTGTGAAAGACTTCTTTATGCTTGTACAGCAACCCTGTTATGTTAGTTCAGCATCTGTCCTTTGTAATGTGCCTCTTTTTTTTATGAAGCATTAACCTCTCTGCACGCTGTTGGCTCCATTGAAGAATGTAAAATGTTCTGTGTTGTATACCCCATCTCTGTGCCAAGTGCACATGGAGGTGTACACACACACACATGCACATACACACACAGGCACACACACACACACACACACACACACACACACACACACACACACACACACACACACACACACGCACACACGCACACACACACACACACACACACACACACACACACACACACACACACACACACACACACACACACACACACACACACACACACACACAGACGCACACACGCACACACATATACTCTCTTTAGACTACTTGCTTAGTTTCTTTCTGTAATATAATTCTTGTTGAGATCCTCCACTGTTATACAGCCCTCTACAGAACTACATATATGCTGCACCTTATGTCCCTTTGAAAAAGGATTCTCCAGAGCAGCACTTCAGATCATAAGCTGTCTGCATCATAGCTGACTAGCTTTCTACTTTTGATAGCTATTCCTGTGCAGAGTAATAATTCTGTCTGTCTCCTTCCCGCTTTCTTAGTTATTCTATCTACAGGTTTATCCAATATCACCACCTCTGTAAGCTTTCCACAGTTTTTATTATTTTTGTTATAAATCTCCCATTTATTTGTGACAACTGCACTCTTCAATTGAGGTTTTGTTTGTTAGTTATATTAACTTATATCTCGTTATACTCTGTATACTGATACATTTTAGACCATTCACCCTACCACCAAAGTGCCTTTTCATCCTTTCTAGTTTATGAACTATGTTGCTACTTTTAGTATGATCTCCAAAAATCCACATACTTTCCTTTACACCATATCCAAAGTCACTTAAACTTGCTTCACTCAGGGATCAGCTTTCTGTTGTGCTTTCTGTTTGCTCAGCATTAACCCAGCATGCTATCCACTCTAAAGTTGTTTAATTTGTTTACTAACCTTTTGTGCAGTGCTAATTACCTTTCTAATTACTCTGTAAACTGTGTCCACAGCATCTTATTTATTCCCTCACTCCTACAAAGAATGTATTCGTATAGCATGCACTTTCTATTGTAGATCACTGCTAACCAAGTCTTGTGCCCAACCTATTTCATGTTTTTTTTGTCTCTTCAGTAGTGATTTCATTCATAATCTTGGTTAAAGAGTTAGACGGACAAATTATAAAGAATTCTAAGGTGAATGCCTATGTGGCCCCATTCCTGAAACTCTTTAGTTCTACAAATTATTTCACAAACTCTGTTCTCTGCAAAGACTGGGATCCATGATCATATGCATTTAGATTCTATTGACTATATTTAATAGCTGTATTTCCTGTTAGTTTACAAAGTAAAAACATTTCATTTGAGAGAATAATAAACGGAATAAAGTACAAACAATATGGTATACTCCAGACAGGTTGGATAAAATGGTAATACTTGAATAGTTTTACATACTCACTGAAGCAATGCTAACTCTAAAATGTTTTTCACCTGTAAAAATAGTAATTCATTTATTGCAACTGTATTCTTGTGTGTGTGTGTGTGTGTGTGTGTGTGTGTGTGTGTGTGTGTGTGTGTGTGTGTGTGTGTGTGTGTGTGTGTATGCTTTTGTGTGTGTATATGGTGGGTATAGCATTTTAATATTTTATCTGGCAGCTGTGATGCAAGTATTTTCAAAGAAATAGAATAAAATGTCAGATACCTCAGAAACATGAAAAATGAATTTTCCTTGACCTCAGAAAAATATATCATTAACACAGAAATGCATAAATCAGTTAAACATGAAGTGTTAGTTACATCATCTGTGATAAATATGATGCATATGTGGTCTGATTTTTTTTGTAAACCGTTCCCAAACCCTAAAGGTTTTGTATGATAATTTTAATAATAACTGGATCATGGGCAAAGCTATTAATGCTAGGTAAGTGGCAAGTAATGCAGTGTTTAAACCAATAAGACCTGTTGAAAAACATACGAAAACAGAAAATAAAAGAGGAGGGTGTAAAACCTTTGGAGAAGGGACCGAGTGCACTTTTATGACGTATTTGGGTTACACATGTCTTAAACTGTTCTCATTTGCACCAGTTGATATACAACCATGCAGCACTCCTCTCAAGTGTCCAGATTTTTCGCAGTATATTCAAATTTTTCTTCCTATTTTGGCATGTTACTCATAAAAATGTCTGCATTTCTCTTTGTGTCATTTTCTGTATATCTACAGCAGCTGTGAGAAGAAACGTGAATAACAATTGACAAGAAAAAAATTCTATTAATGCTATCAGTACATTGACTATAAGAAAAGGAAACAAAAGAATATAAAATGCAAGTGAGTGGTTTTGTTCTACTGACAGAAGTTCATTACACTGAAGAAACTATTCTTTCTCAAACTTTCATACAATGGATCCGTCACATCCAGTATGAAGCACCTGTCAGTAAATGCAAGAAACCTAAAAAGAAAAACAGATATGTAGGAGCACCCTAAGAAAATATTTTTTTTATGTTGAAAAAACTTAATTTCCTTATAAAATAACATAAAACTGTTTTGTTAGGAAAAGTCTAAGAAGAAAAATAATACCATTCGGGTGATGTTTTGCCAGTAGAAAAAGAGTCTGTGGAGTTTTAGATTATTAAATGTTCTTTCTTTTCAAAAAGTGTGGGAGTCTGTTTTAAAGACAGTCTTCTTAAGGTGTTTTTTTTTTTTTGTTTGTTTACAAAAGAATTACAAATTATTGGTTGGGTGAGGTAAGCATGCCTTTGTAAATAGTGTCCCATTATGCAAAAGGAGGATTTGACGTACAGTTAATTATCTGACTTATTTTTATTTTGATTTCTTTAATGCTGTTGTTTTTGTATTGTTTATGAAATCATTAGCTTTATTACAGTGTAGTATTTGCATGTTCTTCCTTCCATCCTCTTCATTTATAGAAATGACACCCCTCTCTAGCAAAAGATCACATCTGACTCAGGCTCTTACATCTCAAATAGCAAAAGCTGTGTGAAAGGAAGAAGGGAAGGTTTTAATCAAAGTAACAAATATCTTGCTCTATTCTGAAAGTTTTTGCTAATAATGAAATAATGCATGAAGAATGTCAGATAAATTATAGCTAATCCTTTGTAATATATTATTTTCTTAGATTTTCATGGCTTCTTGTAAGTAGCCCTAAGCACAATTATAGGCATGCACTACCTTGTTATTTTTAAAATGTACTTTAAACAAATCCGATTGCATACGAGATGACATTCACAATATCTTCCTGAGAACACGCAGCTTCAGCTATAGAGGTGCTCCTGCTTCTAAAGTGAGAGAGCTGTCAGAATGGAAGTCATCACCACAGAGGTTAAGCAATGTGAGTTTGGATCTCCAGGGAGATGCAAATCCACTGCCTGGCTTGCTTGGACTAGTGGTGACACGCGTCAGACAAAGAGGCAGGCATCCTATAAATGAGAGAAAGAGTGGTAGGTGGTGTCGGCAAGAGAACCTGTGTACTGGTACAAAATCGGATGCAACATACACACAGGCACATATACATATACTGCAGAGGCTCATGAGTTGTTTGGTCTGACTTGAAAAATCATCTAACCTTAGGCACTGGAAAGCCGGACAGTAACATAATAAGTAGAAAGTCTTGAAGTGGTCTGAGGTAAGACTGACTCACTAATTTAAATTTCTTACTTCCTTTTTTACAGTATGTTAGCATAGTTCAAGACTGGCACCAGTATTTTGATGGCAAAAGATAATTTCTCAGTTTTATATTAGATCACAGTAATAAGAGTCAGTTTAATTCTCATGATTTTTATAATGTTAATCTGGCATTCAGAATATAGTGTTCTAAACTTAACAAGTTAAAGCACAGACATGTTTAAGATTATTAAGATTAGCAGTAGAGTGAGACAGTTTGATGAAAGGTAAAGGAGATTTGTGTGTGTTCATGTGTGTGTGTGTGTGTGTGTGTGTGTGTGTGTGTGTGTGTGTGTGTGTGTGTGTATGTGTGTGCGTGCACGTGCATGTGCATGTATGCATGTGAGTGTGCATATCTGTTTGTATCTGTGTCTGTGTGTCTGTATGTAGTTTGTGTGGAGGAATAAAGGAATAAGCTCCATTGGTAAGAAATTCTGTTGCATTATTCACATAAAAAAATAAAAAATATATTGCAATTGATCAAATGGCATTTTACAATTACTATATACAGAACATCATTTCTTCTCACATTTTGGGAATAAAGACATGATACTAAAAAAGCTATATGGGTTGGGTCCAGTTACTGTGGCAGTGTCTCCATCTGTGACCTTACTCTTGTAATAAACTAACATGGATATCTTTCTACACCATTTCTGTAAAATGTTATTTTCCTATGAACTTGAAAGTTTAGTTGTGTTAAATAAAATTATAATGTAGCATTAGATGGCCTATGCTACATACACTAAAATATCAGGCAGACATTTCTTAATCTTTTAAAGGCTTTGCTCTATTAAAGGTATATTGCTTAATTTCCTCTTAAACACACCACATCTACAGAAGTATATTTGCTATATTTGTTCAGAAATACTTATTGCTATGACATTAACACCATTACTGAGGCATGATACATCAATCCAAATGGATTTAAGAACTTGTGTTACTGATGTGGTGCTGGGACATGGGAACACAGAAACAGGGAAATTGAAGCAAACCCATACTAGAAATAGAATGATATTGTATAATGTTAGTTTGAGATGGATCTAAGTTGGTAAGCGTTCCTTTTCACTGGAAGAAGTTTATCTAATAAATCTAACAATTGTTTTAATTGCTTATTACTTGCATGCATCTTAATGTGTTGATTTTAAATTGTGTCATCAGTGATTTTATGACGGAACATCTTAATAAACTTGAAGTTCATATTCAGGTTGGGACATTATTAAGACTAAGCATGCATTTGGGTTTTACGTGGGAATGAACACCAAGAAAGGAAATATTGTTGTAAGACTGAACACATTTTACCTCCATTAGTTCCACTGTCAGAGTACTTTCAGATATTATGGCACCAGGCAGAATATCTTCCTGTGAGAGTGTGTAACAAGGAATGCTGCGATGGGGGATTTAGATTCTGAATATAATTTTCACTGAATTTTGTAAACATAAAACTGGAAACATTAGAGTACCATGTTTAAAAATAGCTGTATCTCTCTGTCACATATTTCAGTCTGCCATTCTGCTCATATGATATTTTTATTTTACATTTGTTTACCGGGAAAGTATGACTGGACAAAATATCCTTTTTTCAATGGAGGCCTGGGGAGAAACGCTTCACATTTATAAATAACAGTATGATACATATACAAAGTACAGATACAAAAGTTGATTCAATCTCAGATACAAGCACAAAATGAAAAATCCATGTTATACATTTCAATAATACAATCATATAGTCTAGGTAGGAATACAAAGAATAGCAGTGCTGTGATTGAAATAAAAAAGCAAGTTAAGTATACATATGCTTGGAAGGGTATACTATTCAAATACAAAAATAACAGGTTGTGTTTTTTAGCTGCCTTAAAACATCTATTTCCTAACCAAGGCTTGTGCAAGAGCAGGTCCAGGATTCAGATAGATGTGATTTCAGAGGTTATTTTTTGAAGTTGGAAGTGTTAGTAGTTGTTCTGATGCATAGATTTCTGTCCCCATACCAGTTTTGTGGATTAATTTTCCAGTACTGACACTGGAGTTTAGCATTAACAAAATGTTTCACTACTGATGTGCTGTATTCTATTTGCCTGAGTTGGCTTTCTCAGCTGTTTCTGATTTTCATTGATGTTCATGATTTTGCCTCAGAAATTTACTTTGTCCCTTGTACAACTGGAAATGTTTTAAAGAAAAGATAATGGAATAAACTCACTGTATAAGAAGAAGTCATTATAGTTACTTTTTTGCTTTTAGAAAATATATGTTAACTCACATCCTTTTATTCTGTCAGCTTTGCAAGTTAATAGATTATTTTAAAAAATGACTTAGATTTGGGCCCTTCGTCACTGGTTATTTTTGTATTTGTTTCTCACTTTGGAAGTAAAAGGTTTAGAGCTATTGGATTCTATGGAAGTTAATGAAAAGTGTAGTTTTTAATATTTATAAAAAATCAGCATAATGTGAGTAATACGATTCCACGATGGCACAGTGACTTCCTGAAAGCTGACGCTTCAGCAGAATGAAAAAAAAGTGCCCAAAAACCAAGAAGGATGAAAACTCCCTTTTCTTGTTTTTTGCAGTTGGACAAGTCTCCTATCCCTCCCAAACTTATACATACCAACTCCATGGTCGCACTTACTCAAAGAAGGGAGAAATCTCCCTAAAAAGTGAATCATTGCTTTTGTATAATTAGAAATCATACCAGCAATGATTTCCTATTTAGAAAAGCATTTGTCATTATGTTGTTCGACTTCTTTTCTGCAAGCTACTGATACTCCAAGAATTTCTCCTCAAGTTTGTGTAGTGAAGCCAAATAATTGCATGATTTACAAGAGGAAACAAAGTTACAAAGTAGCAAGCAAAAGTACACAACACCAAATATCAGTTTGCACTATTCATAACTGCCTACTTTCACTTTCTGTCTCTTCCTAGCCATATTTTTCTCGTCTTCATAAAATAATACCTTTTGGCTCCCCCTGAAAATCAGCACATGGAGCTAACTTGGTTAACAAAATATATAAAAAAAATACATAAATAGCCTCTGCACATTTTATGCACATTTATTTGACTATCAAATGCAAACAGCAAAGACAAAGAATTATATGTAAACTATATAGGAAGATGCCTACAAATGTGTCAAAACAATGACTGAGCAATGCAGAAAATGTGCGCCAGCTGTACGGCAGATAGATGCATGAGAGAGACAATGCAAATAAATCATATGAGGCATTCTGTGGAATGCAAGTATGCAGATTTCAACTGCTACGTCATGAATGATAGATCACAGTAGCACATGGTAACTACAGAAGAATAAAAGCATCCACTCCTTTCTTCAGTTTTTAGTTATTCTTTCTTATTTAGGCGCGGCACTTCCTTTTGTAACATACTGTTTTACATATTCATGACTGACACTTGATAACACTTATGGTATTCTAGGGGTGGAATATTTAGTTTGTGTCCAAAGGTTTAAGTTAATCGATGTTACTGCTGTTATCTTTTACCTACTGGCACAGCGATACAACAGACACGATTATCTCAAGGTTGTGGAAAAAAAAAAAACACAATTAAAAACAGATAGACTCAGAAATATAGTGGTAAAAAAAAATGAGTAGGCCGTGTCTGTCCATAGCATGGAGTTTTAAATCACAAAGAGGTTAATCAAGGTGCCTGCTAGTAGAAATACTAATTAGATATTTTCTTTGAAAGGTAGATGCTTGAGAAGAGCTTTAATGGGTCCGTCTACAAGTCTTATTATGGCACATTCTGCTACTATCTGTAAAAATATACGATAAGCATTTAAATGCTCTAAGGAGCAGAAATAAAAGAGCCCAGAGAGCATGCACATTTGTTAATACTGTCTTTTTACTTATGTATTATTGAAGCACCAAACTAGATTTCATTACCAGCTGATGTTTCTTAGCAGTTGCATGAAGATTGATTCTTTTGGCAAATATGTTCATGCCATAGACAGAAATAAGGCTCATTATAGACATTTTTTTCCATCTGAACTTTAATAGTTAAATTGAAACAAAAAAGCTGTGCGGCGCTGGTTAACTATTAAAAAAAGAATTTGAGATTCCTGGGATCAGACGAGGAAATATGTTTAACATTCTATTTATTGATATTTTAAGGAAATGTACATTTTAAATTTAAAAATAAAAATAAATGTTAACAATCAATTTACACAAACAGCCATGTGATTATGCTGTACTCATGCAACTATTTATAATACATTTCTTGTTTCATCTCATCAGTAAAATAAACAGATAAATACATAAAAAGATTTTTTTTCAGAAGCCACTTTTTGTTGTAATTATTCTGTTATTCTTATATTTTTATCTGGTAAGAGTACTTCTTCAGTCACACAGCTGACAAATAAAAACAGAGAGAATCACATCCGGGACTACAAGATGGACTGCATTAGAAGCTCATAGCTTTAATTCTGCTTGCCAAACTGCTACAATTAAAACTTAACATGTTAAATAGTCTCACAACAATTTTTACTGAGATCACGAAAGTCCAACTATGCAGGGAAAGTGTTACTGTCAAAGAAATTATTTTGTACTTCACAGCATTGAGCTCTCTCTCTCTCTCATACATTGTTACACCGGGTGGTGATGAAGCCTATAGTGTCAACAGACAATGATCAAAGCCCTGTCCATGACCTCTTTCCCAAACAAATCTGGATTGACAAGTACCTAATGGTTTGCCTAGCTGTTTCAGAACACACTCCAGATTAGCTGGCATCTTTGACAGAATTTAAATGTGACATGGATTTAAAAAGAAAGCATATCTGTTGTAGAAATGTAGGATGGTAATATATAAAATAATGGTTTCGAAATCATGGAACAGAGGAACGTTCATGTACTGCTTACACAGAACTATTTCTGAACTACATTTTGTCATCACAGCTGGGGCTATTAATATTTGTCTAAGCCTTTCTGTCACAGCCCGTAAACTCAAGCTCCTAGTGGCTTCATATTCCCAAATCTGCAATGTGCTTTCTGAGCAGGTCTGCATGTGTGATAGCTTTTGTTAAAGTAAACTTGAGAGCCGCACTGCTGTGAAAAACTGAAATGTGTAAAATTCAAAGTAATACCATTTTAGTCTCGACTGAGAAAAAAGATAACACAAATCTCCCACAGTTAGTTTTATTGGCTAAGAGGCCACAATATTTTGGCAACATTCACCTAGAAATGCGAAGTAAAGCACAACAATGCAAAGACTTCCATTTTTACAAGGGATACAAGATGGGTGCTTCTTTCTCATAAGAGAAACATAGTCAACAATGTCTTGTAAACAGTGATTGCCTAACATGCTTAAACTAGCCCAACACTTCAGTATAAATACAACAGCTTCTGCTATTAAACTGCACTTTCTAGCATCACCTTTTTTAGCATAGGTCATTTTTTTCATGTTAAAATATTATAACTACTCTGAACTGACATAAAAATAATGAACAAAATAGTGAAGATGGCTTCCTAACTTTTCATTAAAGTGTAATACTTTGTCATTGTATTATTCAGAGAGAGAAAGGGTTACATGTTCACATCTGTGATTCTGCCAGATACTAACAACCAAAACTTCGAAATAAGGTTAAATATATAACACCACACTATAAACTGAAGTAAATAATTACACAAGAACTCAACTGGCTGCCTGCTAGCTTAGTGATGCTCACCACTGCCTGGAAAGTGGACAGGGTGTTATTGCTGGTCTCAGCCTGCCTGTAGTTTTTTTTTTTTATATTCAGAGACATACCAGGTAGCATACTCATCTTTGGTGCTGAAGGCTGTAGGCTCTGTTCCTGAAGCAGCTAGATGGATTACTGTCAATGTAGTGCAACGTAAGTGTGGGGGGTGGGGGGTGGGGGGGTACTGCATTCCTGAAAAGTGTCATCCTTCAAATGAAACATTTAACCGAGGTTCAATCTACTTGTGTTGGTGGTAGCTCTGGTGGATGTAAAAGATCTCATGGCAGCTATCAAAAAGAGTTGGGGAAGTTTCCCAATACCCTGGCTAAATTTCCGTATAAAAAACACATCAGGTCTCCTCTGAAAAGAAGTTACCTGCCTAGTGGGACTAACCCAGCCAACAAAGGATTAATATATAAATAAATATTTTGAAATCAACTCCTTCCAATTTAATAAAATGGTTACAGATTGTTTATTTAGTGGAAGATATTAAGGTTTTAGTGCCAGATGTTGGGTTTACTGTAAGTCTTTGAATGTGTGACTTTCCTTTCTGTCACGGCAAACAGTGCAAGACTTTCTTCACCAGTCAAACTTTTCCCAGGCTAATAATGGTAAGCTTTATATATTTAACTTTTTTGTTTTATTTCAGTATTCTGCTTTTAGGTATTTGGGAGAGTTGCCAATGTGAACATTTTGACACTCCCTGTACAATACAAGGATGACTGAAGTAATATGCTCCAATCAAAACTTGGGAAAACAGTGATAATTACACATCGATGGTAGTCCACCGAACACAGAAAGAGTTAAAAGAGATCCTGGAACACAGGTTGACAGCAACCTCTCTTTTGACCACCACATTGCAACTGTGGTCAGAAAGTCCCTCTATGTGGCACATCTCATTATTAAGTGTTTTGCATCCAGGAAGAAAGAGGTCATTGTCTCCCTCTACTCTTCCCTCATTAGGCCAATCATTGAGTACAATGCCCCATTTGGCATGTACCTCAATAGACACCTGCAACAACTGGAGAGGCCACAAAAGTACCTCACAAAGAGGATCCTACGCCTTAAACCCTTGTCCTATATGGACAGACTCAAAAAACTCCAACTATTCTCTGTCTCATATCATCTACTTAGAGGCGATCTCTGCTTGACTTACAAAGCCATGTCTCACCCAGCTGTGTTAGAAATGCTACATCTAAAGAAATCCCAATCCCTCCGCACCACATGCTCCAGAGACCTCAACCTCAATACCACAATTAACAGAACAAGCTACCGGGACAGGTTCATAGCCCAGAGACTGCCCATGCTATGGAACAGACTTCCCTTACATTTCAAACAGAGCACCTCACTGGCCCTCTTCAAGAGAAATCTTGATGAGTGGATGGGAAATAGAAAATTCACCCCGAGGATCACTCCAGTGGCTCTACTAGACAGAGGCACTGGGAACTAAGGTCAGGTGGCACGATGCCAGGGTAATCTTATGGGCTAGGCTTGTAAAGGCTCCAGGGCCATTAGCCTAGTACACATCTATGAACTTATGATAACAGCATAATCTGTTTCTATTTATAACTAAAGAAGAAGTTTAGCAAAAATTGAAAATAGGAATATTTCTGTGATTTGTTAGTTTTTTTCCTTCCATGCTTCCATCACTAAGTGGAGATTTCCTTAGTTCCAGCTCCATAACAGCTCCATTGACCAAGTTCAACTCCTTGGTGCTGAAATTGCAGATACATTTTTTTCTATAGGAAATCCCTGTTGGTGTGGTTTCTAAGTATTGGCTGGCAGTGGTTACTCTTATTTTGGGAGATTTTGCCATTTTTGTGTCTGTGTGATGATGGAGTTAGTTTATATAAGTTCAGAAGGGTACAGTAAGACTTGTCCCCCTGCAAAAAACACTTTTAATTTTGTTTGGCGAGCTGAATCCTGACCATCACTATGGTAGCTGGCAGTCACTTAAGTTCTGCTGCAATTATGTACTTCAGTTTATAGTGTGGCCTTATGTACTTAACCTTCTTATTTCATTGTTTTGGTTTTTAGTATCGGGAAGAATCCCAGATGAGATGATTCCTTCTTGAGTTAAATAGAAGCATGGGAAGATGTTAGCATTCTATTAATTTTTTGACCACTGAGTGTGAGTCTATACTCATTCTGTTCCAGTATTCAGTAACAACCTAGTTTTGCCCATTCACTGCCTCTAGCTCCAATTTCTTCTCATCTTCAAAGTCAACAAATGAGTAAATATTGTTCCTGGAAAACGACTTCACCCTTCTGACCCATCTAACCTTCCTAACACCTACTCACCATTTTATAACTATCGACCTCTCCCCACTATGGCCATTTCAGGAAATACGTGGATTGACTCTTACAACCTCTTGCCATAGGCTCATAGGTTCATAAGACATTACTAGGCTAATGGCCCTAGTGCCTTTACAAGCCTAGCTGTGTAAAAAACCCATGTACCCTAATTGTCCAAAGTTAGATGATTACTGTTAGCAGAGCAATTCTATGATCTGCACTGACTACCTTTGTTAATTAGGGACATAGGTGCCACCCTTGGGGTGAATTTATGGTCACCCATCCAATTGTCAAGATTATGCTTAAATAGGGTCTTAGGCTTAACATGAAGTGAGAGCTTATTAGAGAGGAGTGGCAATCTCTGGGAGATATATCTGTCTCTCCAACATGTTTTGTTAATGACACAGGCTAGGTTGAGGTCCCTGGAGCGAATGACTCTTGCCGCATTTGATTTGCGATTCTATGATCAGCACTGACTACTCCTGTTAATTAGGGACATAGGTGCCACTCCTGGGGTGAATTTATGGTCACCCATCCAATTGTCAAGATTACGCTTAAATAGGGTCATTGAGAAGCTCTGCTTAACATGAAGTGAGAGCTTATTAAAGAGGAGTGGCAATCTCTGGGAGATATATCTGTCTCTCCAACATGTTTTGTTGATGACACAGGCTAGGTTGAGGTCCCTGGAGCGAATGACTCTTGCCCCATTTGATTTGCAGATGTGCAGCATATCCATTAGGCAGAGCCAGAGACTGCCCTGTGGGCCAGGCACAGGTTGCCTCTCAGCAGCCTGTATGATACAGATTACTGTAACAGAGCTTTCAGTCTTTTCATGTAAGTCACATTTTGGAGACCCTGGATTCTCTTGGTTAGGAACCAATGTGGTCTCTCCAATTGCTGCAGGTGTCTGGTGAGATGCATAGAAAAGAGAGCATTGTACTCAATTAGTGGTCTGATAAGGATCAATTACAGTGGAGTTATAACCTCCTTAGTCTTGGATGCAATGTCCTTATTTATTAGATGCACAATGTAGAAGGCTTTCCTTTACCACTATGGATACATGGTGATTGAAGTTTAGATTGCTATTAACCTGTGTTCTCCAGTCTCAAACCACTGGTTTGAGCTTAGAGAGGTGCTATCTATGTCATAATTAGCAAGGGCTACTACTTTGCCAAAGGGAATAATGAGACATTTGTTTTTTTGCATTTAGTTTTAGTCCATGACTTTATTTGTCTGTGTCAGCCCCTTCTGTAATATGTTTACATCGATAGGGGACTCAATGATGCACCCAGTCATCTGCAAACTTGGTAAGCCACAGGCCATGTAATTCTAAACAGTAGAGGGCCCAGCACAGATCCTTTTGGTACCCCGCTGGTAAGTGGTCTACGGGTGGAAGTGGACTGCTCAACTTTGACAGTGTGCATACTGTCGGTGATCCATTTGGCTACCCATCTAGTGACATATGGGTTAATCCCCAGCTGGTAGAGTTTCTCAATGATCCCTGCATCAGGGATAATGTCAAAAGCCTTGGATAAATCAAGATCAGTGATAAGTACTGCTTTACCCCCATCCAGGTCTTTGGTGACAGTCTCAAAGAAATCCACCAGGTTTAATAAGCAAGATCTACCCTTGACAAAACCAGACTGAGTTGGGTCAAGAGTCGAAGATCACATATGTCCTTGTTGATAAGGTTCATGATGATTCTTTCCATGGCCTTGCAGATAAGGCTGTTTAGGCTTATTGGGCTATAGTTTCCTGGGTCGGTTGATAGACACTCTTTGTGCAAAGGGATTACTGTTGCTGCTCTGCACTCTGCTGGAGCAAACCAGTGCAGTGCCAAGTGGCTCCTCTAGGGCTTGTTTAGATTGTTTAGTAAGCAACTTGGAATGTTATCTTGTCCCATAGAGGCCATGTTTTGGCCTTGGAGAGTCCTTTTGTATGACCTCTTCTTTGGAGATCCTCAGTAGAGGACTAGTGTCAGGAATGCTTTGGGGTATAGCTGGTGGGGATGGGGGGTGGTGAAGTTATTGCCAAATCTGCAAGCTAGCATGATGACAATTTCCTCAGGTTCAGTGTGAGTGGTTCCATCCACTATAAGTTCAGCACACAGCTGGGCGTTCCCTTTTAGGTTTTGGATGTAGCTAAAGAATGCCTTATGGTTGCCTTTAGCTAGGGATGCTAATTTAGTCTCATAACTAACTTTGGAGGACTTTACAAGATATCGTATTTGCTTGTTCAAGCTGTGGAGGGTATTCTTCCTCTGTTGAGTAAGTTCCCTCTTGTATTTGACATCAGTTTCTTTCTTTTGTTATATAATTTATTTATACTGACAGTCTACCAGGGTGGCTTGTTTTTTTCAGAAGAACCTGGTTTTAGTCCTGTCAGGTACATCTGTGCCATTACATTTGTTTAAGTGACTATAAAGGGTATTTATGTACTCTTCTGCATAGGAGTCCTTGTTGGCTGTGTTAGTAGGAACTCTGAAACTTAAACTTTTTATACCATTGCTTAGTAGGCTATAGTTTCCTTTGGAGAAATATGTTAGTTGTTTTGCGCCTGTTGTGCTGACAGGTTTGACCTTTACTTCAAATGAGACTTATGAGATTTATGGTCTGACATTACCAGGGAGGGAAACACACAGGGTGTAGTGTAGTGACCCCATGTTGGTGAGCACTAGGTCTAGGACATTTGAGACCCTTGTGGGGGTGCAGACCAACTCTTTCAGGGCATTTGAATTAACAAAATCCAGGAACCTCAGAGTGATCATGTTTGTGCTCATGTAAATCACCCAGTAAATGAAAGCTAGTTGAAATCTCCCATGACCAAGGTGTTTGGTTGTATACTGAGCAACGTCTGGCAAGTCCAGGTAGGTGGTGTGCTTCTCCTGGTTCATGTGGGGGGACTTGTAGCTAGCGAACCTGGTAAGGTATTTTGCCTATAGTTATTTGGACCTGGAATAGCTTAAGAGAGTCATACTGTTTAACAGTCTTGAGCTGTATTTGGATTAGTGGGAGTGGTAAGCACTAGGTAACCTATCTACCACATAAGGAGTGGTTCTGGTCCAGAAATTGTAGTTATTGGCCGTTTGGGCAGTTTTTCCATCTCTCTCAACTTTCTGATTTAAAAGCCAGCATTTGCACTTGTTTCCCCCCTTTCTTGTAACTAGTTTAGTCCAGATACAGATTCTTACTTTTAGCACTTGAATTTGCTTATTCATGATCAGCACTTGTTCAGAACTTGTAAGCACTAAATAACCTACTAATTACTACAGCACTCAACCTTCCTCATTACCTAGGGGGAAACAGTTTGGTACTTACTTTCCTCACTTGCTTAGAGAAAAACAGCTCTTGTACTCACTTTCCTCACTTATTTAGAGGAAAATATTTTTTTTATTCAGGCATGTCCAAGGGTCAGCTCCCAGTGTTCTCTCCTGTCTATGTGATGAATCTGCGCATCTTGGGGCAATGTAAAAATTGCCTCATGTACACAGACAACCCTCTCCTCCTACCACCCAACGCTACAACCTGTGAGAGATGCACTTATCTAGCCAAACTGGAGGTAAAGCTCTCTCTAATCAAGACTGAACTTGACAGTCAAGAGGAGAAGGTAAACACTTGCACCACACCACACTCATCACATAGTCTCACTAAATCTACACCACCAAAATCCACACATAGAAACACAAAAACATTTGCAGAGGCTCTCAATAATAATCTGCTCAAGCAACAGAGACCTCCAAAGCAGAAATGCAAGCAACCTCCACCCCAACACAACCCAAATGACACATAGCCTGCAGACTCAGTGTGCCACTCACCCACAGCCAATAAGGCAAAATAACGTACCCAACACGCTAGTCATAGGCGACTCTATAGTCAGGCACACTGATGTCCCACTCACCAGGCTAAACAAGGAGAAGGTTACTGTCAGCTGCCTGTTGGGTGCCAGGATCCGCCACATAACCCACGCACTCAGGTCACTCCACAACAAGAACAAATATGACTCTGTCATTGTCCATGTTGGTGTGAATGACCTGAGATGTACCTCCCTGGACTACATGAAAAGAGACATGGAAGAGCTCTCTGATCTTGTAGCCCAGGCAGGTATGACCCTAGCCCTGAGTAGCATTCTGCCATCACCCAGAATGATGCCACAGTACAAGGACAAAATGATTGACTTCAACAATTGGCTAAGCTTCTGGTGCCATTCTAAAGGGATCCAGTGTCTGTCTGCCTGCGATGACATGGTTGACAGACCACAATGGTTTGCCAGAGATGGCCTGCACCTGTCACCCCTGAGATTCCAGATACTGGCTAAGGTTCTTGCCGCCCCTATAGTGCCTTTTTTAGGCAAGGTTCAAATGACAAATTCACCACCATAACAGGAACAGGCAAGCAAAAACTGAGGGTGATGCTACTCAATGCTAGAAGTCTAAATCTCAAAATGCACTCACTTGAGGCACTCCTTAAAATGGAGAACATCGATATCTGTGCAGTGACTGAGACCTGGTTCAAGGCTCCAGAGAGCACCCCTGCACTACCAGGCTATAACTCATACCACACTTTTCGGCCATGTAACCTGGATCGGAACACCAAAGGCGGAGGTGTGTCCATATTCATTAAGGATATCCACACCTCCAGGCTAGTTGCTCAGCATAATGCAGCCGATGTTATCCAAGTGCAACTAACTCTGGGCAAAACTGCAATCCAAATTGTAGCTTGCTACAGATCACCCACCATGCCCAAGGATTCCCACTCCTCTTTTCTTGATGTACTGGAAAATATTAGGGTTTAACCAAACACCCTAATAATGGGCGATTTTAACTACCCCACCATTAACTGTGAAAACTACTCATGTACCAACTCCTTCGCTCAACGCTTTCTGGAATTCATAAACTCCAATGCCCTGGATCAGCTTATCCACACCCATACCAGGGGCAGCAATATTCTAGATCTAGTCATTACCAATATGAGTGACCGGTGTTCCACACCTGAAGTCAACGCCTCACTGGTCTGATCCGACCATAAGCTAATTACCCTAGATATCCACATCCTGCCTCCTCCCCCCATTAAGGAAACCATGGTAAAAAATTTCTCCAAAGCCAACTTCATGCTTCTTAAGACAGAAGTGGTGAACTTCATGAAACCCATGCAGATGGACAATACAGTTATGACTGCTGAATCCTACACAATTGCACTTTATAAACACTTACATGAGTGCATGGATTGTGCTATCCCAAACAGAACCAAGATGCTATCCTCCATAAAAAGGAAGCCAATCTGGTGGTCCCCTGCCATAAACAAACTGTACAATAGAAGGAAGAAACTCTTGCAAAAGAGAGTAAAATCCCACGAGTGGAGGAGCTCCCTGGTCATCCCCAGTAAGAAGCTGCGATCCCTGATAAAATCCTCCAAAGCTAGTTACGAAAACAAAATCGCCACGGATTCTAAAGACAACCACAAAGCATTCTATAGCTATGTCAAGAATCCCAATGGCAACACTCAGAAATGCTCTGAGTTACAGCACAATGGCATTAAATATACAGACCCAACTGATATTGCCAACATCTTGCAGATAGGTTCAGTGCTAACTTTACCCCCCTCTCACCCCCTAAAGAGCCCATCTCTATACCGGAAGAATGCAAAGTTTCTGTAATCATGGCTGCACAGGTAAAAACCATGCTCTCCAAAGCCAAGAACACAGCATCCATGGGACCAGACAACATCCCAGGCTGCGTTCTACATGAACTACAGAATGAACTGGCACCCCACCTAAGTACCATGTTCAATCATAGCCTAACCTCTGGCTTTGTGCATGCTGAATGGTGCACAGCAACAGTTATCCCACTCCACAAGGGGGGAGCCACCACAGACCCCAGGAACTACTGTCCCATTAGCCTGACGAGCCTGGTCTGCAAGGCCATGGAACGTATCATCATGGAACTTATAAACAAAGGCATTGGTAATCTCCAAACTCTGGATCCCACCCAGTTTGGGTTTGTAAAAGGCAGATCATGTCTCCTAAACCTGATACATTTCTTTGAAGCAGTCAACAAAGCTGTAGACAAGGGTAAGGTGGTTCACACCTATATAGATCTTGCCAAGGCTTTTGACACCATCCCCCACTCTGGAATTATAGATAAACTCACTAAATTAGGTATAAATCCCTATGTCACAAGATGGGTTGCCAACTAGCTCACTGACAGAACCCACACTGTGAAAGAAGCAGACTCCAAATCCGACTTCAGACCAGTGACAAGTGGAGTACCACAGGGTTCAGTCCTGGGTCCTCTCCTGTTTGGTATCTACTTCTCTGAAGTACAGGCTAACACAGAAGTTCTTTGGCTAACAAAGTTTGCAGATGACTGCAAACTAGGAGCCATAATCGAAACTCCTAACGATGTGGACATCCTACAAAAGGGCCTCACTGAGACAGATGCCTGGTGTCAAAGCCATGGCCTCAAGCTCAATGCCAAAAAGTGTATTGTCATCCCCTTTAGTAAAAACTCTGTACCCATGAACTACAACATAGGCGGTAGTATACTTAACATCGAAAGTGTAATAAGAGACCTTGGGACACATGTGGACAGTAGTCTTTCCTTTGATAATCACATCGCCACAGTAGTCAGGAAATCCTTCTACGTGGCACACCTCATCACAAAAGGTTTCTCATCCAGAAAAAAAGAGGTCATTGTTCCCCTCTACTCATCACTCATTTGACCCATTATAGAGTACAATGCCCCTTTTGGTATCTACCTCACAAGACATCTACAACAACTGGAAAGGCCGCAGAAATACCTCACAAAGAGGATTACCGGCCTCAAACAGATGCACTACATAGACCGTCTCAAAAAACTCCAGCTTTACTCCATCGCATATCGCCGCCTACTCAGAGGTGATCTCTGCCTAACATACAAAGCTATGTCAAACCCAGAGCTGTTGGACATGCCCCACTTAAAGAAATGCCAATCCCTCCGAGCTACACGCTCTAGGGACCTAAACCTTGTCACCACAATAAACAGAACATGCAGGAGGGATAGATTCCTGTCCCAGAGACTTCCCATACTCTGGAATAAACTACCTATCTATATCAAACAAAGCTCCTCATTAACACTTTTCAAGAAAAATCTTGATGATTGGATGGGAAATAGGAAATTCACCCCGGGGATCACCTCTGTGGCTCTGCTCGACAGTGGCACAGGAAAATTATTTTCTTGGGTGTCAAAAGCCAGGGTACCTTTTTGGCTGGGCTTGTATAGGCCCCAGGGCCGATAGCCCAGTACCTACCTATGAACCTATGAACCTATGAGATGTATACACCTCCAGCTTGGTTCTATCATGCTTGTTTTGAGGTCTAAATGTGTGAAAATCATTGTAGCTTTGTATGGCTGGGGTGCTCTTTGTGGCCTTGAACCAGGTCTCAGTGACTGCACAGATGTCAGCATCTTCCAAGGTGAGGAGTGCTTCCAGGGAGTGTTTACTTTTTAGGCTTCTAGCATTAAACATCATGACCTTGAGTTTGTCTCTACTGGATTTATTTATATCAAAAGTTTTGTTGTTTTGACATTGCCTAAAAAAGGCACTATGGGGGAGCCGAGCATCTTTGCCAGTATCCAAAAGCCTTGAGGAGACAGGTGAAGGTCATCTCTGGCAAAGCAGCATGGCATGTTGACCATGTCTTCCCAGGCTGTCAGATACTGGATCCCCCTGGAGTGACACTAGAAGCTAAGCCAATTGTTGAAATCAATCATTTTTTATCTGTATTGTGGCATCATCCTAGGTGAAGGCAGAATGCTGCTTAGGGCTAGGGACATACCTGCCTGGGACACATAATCAGAGAGTTCAGTCATGCCTCTCTTCATACAGTCCAGAGAGGTACGTCTCAAGCCATTCACTCCAACACTTACTATGACAGAGTCATAACAGTGATTGTTGCTGAGGGACTTGAGTGCGTGTGTGATTTGAGGGATCCTGGCACCTGACAGGCAGCTAACTGTGACTTTTTCCTTGCTGAACCTGGCGAGGGAGACATCTGTGTATCTGAGTTGCCTATGACCAAGACATTAGGTTTTGAGATGTTTTGCCTTAGGGGCTTAATTGTTGAGACACTAATATGTGTATTGTTATGTGTAGTGGTGGATTCTGTTCATGTACAGTATGTGTAGGTTGTTTGCGCTTGGGAGGTCTCTGGACTTTTTGTAGGCTGTTAGTGAGTACCTCCATATATGTGGGTTTATGTGTCTTGACCTTATCTTGTGTGGGTGGAGAGGGTGTGTGTGCTGACAACCTGTTTGATGTCTTGTTTATTGTTACATGAGAGGACTAATTCTAGTTTTGTGGTATAGTTACATCTCACACATACTGTATTTGTTTGTTTTAGGAGCAAGTGGTTGGCAGTATACATGAGGCAATTGCTACATAGCCTTAGGAAAACATTTGTGTCAGTGTGAGATTCAATGACAGCTCCTAATTTGCAAACATCTGCAAATTTAGTCAGCCAGAGACCACTGACATTGTCCTTGACTTCTGAGAAGTAAATGCCAAAAAAGAATGGTTCAAGAACTGATCACTGAGGGACTCCACTTGTGACTGGCCTTTTTGTAGAGGTAGACTCCCCAATTCTAACTTCCTGAGTCCTGTCTGTGAGCCAGTTGGCTATCCACTGGGTGACATACAAGTTTGTACCTATCCTCTTGAGTTTGTCAACAATGCCTTAGTGGGTATTGTGTCAAATGCCTTGGCCAAGTCAGGGTAGGTAGTGTGAACGATTTTGCTCTCATCCATTGCTTTGGTGATCTTCTCAAAGAAGTCCACCGGGTTGAATAGGCATGATCTGCCCTTGACAAAAACATACTGGGTTGGGTCCAGTGTCTGGAGGTTTACTATATCTCTAGTGATCATCTCCATGATAATTCTTTCCATGGCTTTACAAACAAGACTAGTGAGACTTAAGGGTCTGTAGTTTCCAGGGTCTGTAGATGACCCACCTTTGTGCAGAGGGATGACTTGCCTTTTTCCATTCATGAGGCATGAAGCCTGTTTGGAGGCTACAGTTAAGTATTAATTCTAGAGGCCCTGATAGGTCATGTTTCATGCTATTTAGAAGGCATCCTGGGATATTGTCTAGGCCCATTGATGCAGTGTTCTTAGTCTTAGAGAGAGCATTAAGGACCTGTAGCCTAGTGATAGTAGGGGGAGTTATATTTGATATTTCCTGAGGTTAACAAGGTTGGGGGGGGGAGTAAAGCTGGAACTGAATTTATCAGCCAGGAGGTTTGTTATATCTTCTGGCTCAGTATAGGTGGCTCCATTTATAATGAGCTCTGCACACAATTGTGTATTGCCTTTGAGGCTGTGGACATAGCTAATGAATGCTTTGTGGTTGTCCTTGGCCTGGGATGCCAAACATACCTCAGATTTGGCTTTGGTAGACTTTATTTGTCCTCTGAGTTGTTTGTTTAGTTTAAAGAGAGTGCTTTTATCCTGCTGGGTGTTGCACCTCCTAAATTTTGCCATGATTTTCTTCCTCCTGTTATACAGCCAATTGATTTTGTGATTCCACCAGGGTGGCTTATTTTTTGAATTAGCTCTGTACTTCTTCCTGGTGGGTACAGCTGCCTCTGTACAGCTATTAATATGCTTGTACAGGGTTTCTGTAAACAGTTCTGCATAGGCAGAAGTGTTCTTAGGGTGTATAGGGGTTTGACATTTTGCCAGGTTCTCACTTAATAGCAGAAGATTAGCCTTAGAATAGTTCCTGAAAATTCCCAGTTTAGCTGGCGATCCAGGTTTTATTTTTATTTCAAAGGAGACCATTTTGTGGTCTGACCTTACCAGGGAAGGCATTACAGTAGGGGGTGTTCAGCACTCTCCCTTATTAGTGAAGACCAGATCCAGCATGGTTGCACCCCTAGTTGGTGGATTGACTATCTGGTCCAGGGAGTTTGTGTTTACAAAATCCAGGAATTTCTGTGCATGTATGTTTGATGTTATATAGGATTCCCAGTTAATAGTGGGGTAATTAAAGTCACCCATGAATATAGTATTGGGTTGGATGGTTAGTGTTTCTAATACGTTTAAATACATGGTATGGGTCTAAATAAATAACAGGTAATGCTTTATTGCTTGTTTTAATAATTATTAACAGAGTAAGTATGAGACAACTTAATTCTACCTCCTTTCATAATTAGTTGTTATTCTATACTGCTCTCTGCAGGAAGTCCATCAAACTAGCATTTTTATTCTCAAGACTTCTAGCAGAAATCAGTTATCCATAACTTTTCAGATCATATGTGATGTTAATATCAACTCTGTTTTGTCTCTTCCATATCCCATTGTTTTATATTATGTACTTGGGCAACAGAGTAATACATGAACTGTGAACTGGCATGGGTCTATATTAGAACATTGAAAGTTTAATGGTTTGAATCACTAAAGGTCGACCTTTAATGATCAAACCATTAATATTTTGAATGTTCAGAAAAAATAAATAAAAAAAATCTAAAGGGTATAGTATGGTTAGAAATCTAAATGAGCTGTAATTTGATATTAATTGTTACAGTAAGTTTTTTATTAATTCACTTTGCACAGTTTAATGGTTACTTCTGTGTTTAATGTATGTACTGCCATTGCTGTAAAGTTAATATACCACAGTTGAGAGTTTTTTACATTCTAATACAGTCCTGTCTTTTATAGGTTCATATGTTCATAGGTGTTTACTAAACTAATGACCACAAGGGCCTTTTTAAGCCTAGCCATGCATCCTGAGTCTCTGACAAGTTCTGGTACCCTTAATAAAACATTTACAAGAAGAGGCCTGGGAGATGAACCTTTTATAGGCTACCTGCATCCATTAGAGACATAGGTAACAAACCAGGGATGAATATCCTGTTTCCCATCCAATTTCACTATTATTCCTGTGCTGTTATTAGTTCATTTGTATTTGTAACGAGCTTTTATTCCCCAGGCCTGCCAAGAAAATATGCCCCACCATTCTGGAATTTCTTGGTTAACAAAAGCAAATAAAATAAATAAACATCCAGAAACAAGACTGTCAGAGTGAGTTGGAATTACTAGTTGAACTAGTTGAACTACAAAGTAAAGACTGTATAACACATCCAGCCATAACATTAACCCCCACCCTTCCTATCTTTGACCACACTGAATGTATTAGTTCTCATACTGGTAGGCTACAACCATGGTATCTAAAGACGTATGCCTTCCTCACCACTTGCTCTGTCAGTTACATTTTAATTCACCTTGACCGAAGGATGCATACCCAACATATGGGAAAAAGCTACATTTTTCTAATAAATTCCAAATACTAATACAGCTAGAAACTTCTAGACAATCTCTATTCTTTTCTGTCTTGTCAGAGTCCCAGAGATTATAATTATCTAGAAGACCTAACAAATTCTTGGTAAACACTAGCTAATTGGCTGCATACTATTTAATAAAAATTAAGCATAATCACTTCCCCTTGGCTTTTAAGAAATTCCATTAAGAATAATACTGACAAGGGTCTATAGATGGAATACATATTCTCCAAGCTCACTAAAGCATTTAGCATGTTGGATCATGCCTTTCTCACCCATGGACTGAGTAGGTTAGGCTTTGGTTTCAGAAACAGGCTCAAGGACTCATAATCAAAGTACAAGTTTTAGGCTAAACTTTAAATGAGCTGAGTACAATCTTCAGTTGTCCTATTGGTGGGTCATTTATGGGTCCTTTTTTTGGACTTCATCTCTGTCTTAACAGTTTCCATCAGTGAGAAGTCAATACTCTGTGATCATGAGGGCCTCTTTTCATACCCACATTACATTACAGGATGACCTGATTTTGAATGCGGCTTGCAGTGGCTGTTAACTGCAAGATTTTCTTTTCTAGCATGTCCAGCTGACCACTATTTTCTGCCTTTGGAGGTGCATTTATTTTGCTGCTGGTGCATATCATAATGTCAAAGGCTGGATTAAGACTGTACGTGCCACACCCATCCTTCAAATCTGAGAAACGGAACTGATATCAGGTGTTCTTGCCACAGATAAGCAATCAAGTAAAAATATGGGATGTGAGTAAGCATTGAGATGCATGCTTGTATCCTTTTTGTAGACAAGGGTTGTGGGTGTACTAGTGAGCCATAGGTAAGGTAAATATGGGATGTGAGTAAGCATTGAGATGCATGCTTGTATCCTTTTTGTAGACAAGGGTTGTGGGTGTACTAGTGAGCCATAGGTAAGGTAAATATGGGATGTGAGTAAACATTGAGATGCATGCTTGTATCCTTTTTGTAGACAAGGGTTGTGGGGGTACTAGTGAGCCATAGGTAAGGCATTTTCATTGAAAATGTTCAGATCCCATTGGAAGTAAATATACTGGTAGATTCTTTCATCTACAGGTTTATACTACTTCAGGAGAATGAGGGAAACCTGTTGCCACTAAGAGGATTGTGGTCCTCTCCCTGTTCAGCTCATTTCAGCAATACAAGGAGGAGGCTCGTAGATTCACACAGAACAATTAAAAGCTTGCATATCATTGTCTCATTTTTTATATTTTGATTACCTTGTTGTCATCAAACTTGTATGCCATTTTCCCATGTTTATCCTTTTATCCTCATGTAGTCATTGATGGAGATTTTTAAAGTAGTCGAGTGATTGTGCATTTCTTATAATAAATGGGATACTGTTTCTCTGGCAGACACGTTTGTCCCTCATATTCCTCATCTTGCTATTGCTGATCTTTGCTTTGAAGGTAAGACTCAGCCCCTTGTAATTATACTATGTGTCAGAAAAGGTAAAGTAGCAGTGGTTCTTGATCCAGTGATACCCCAGGCAGCTCATTTGCAGGACACTGACTTACCTCAGATACATGTTTGATATGGATCTTAATCATTCTAGCTCCAATGTCCACCATTCTACTATTTTTGTCCATTACTACATTCTGAAGGACTGAAGTAGAGCCCATAATGAGCTGACCAATCAGTTTCTTAATTGAATTCTGCTTATTCACATCTTTGAAGAATTTATCTCCTCCTTGAGGCCTCTTTTCACAACTAGCTCACTATATCTCATCTGAATCAGCTGCTTCTGCAGAACTGAAATTCTTTCAGCGGCCATCATCTTTGTTTATAAAATCTTAAACTAAACCACAAAGTTTATTAAAACAGTACAAATTAAAATATCACAGAAGCAGCGAGTTGCAGTTATACAGTACGTACAGCATATCTGGATTTGGTCAAAGCCTTTCACAATATTCCAAGTGCAGGCAGTATTGACATACTTGTAAATTTTAATATGAATCCTGGTGTTGTGTTCCAGAGATAGCTAACTGGTTGTCTAACAGAATCATGTGTTAACAGTTGTAGGCCCTCCTTTGGAAATCAAAAAGCTACCAGTAGTCTGCTACAGATATCAGTGTTTAGCCCTCTCCTATCTGGAATCTATTTCCCATGCATTTAGACAAACACTTCTGACCTACGGTTATGAAAGTTTGCAGATCATCGTTACTTCAGTATTGGTTTTCAATCATTTGCTGCCTCAGAATTGCTTCAACATGGATTAGACCATGTTAACAACTGCTGCAAGGTCACTGGTCTAAAGGTAAATGTAAAAAATGTAGTATAGTTAATTTTGGTATTTAGTACAGTTTCCATACTGAATAGATGACACACACCTCCAATTACACTTTGACATAAGGGATCTAGGAACTTTGGTTTGATTATTCCTTAGATTTTAACCATCATGTCTCTATAGTAGGTCAGAAAGGCCCTTATGCCTGTTTCATCTAACTTACAAATGCACCTCCTCTAGATCCAAAGAAGTGTTAATTCCCCTATACTCATATATCATCAGACCCATTACTGAATATAATGTCCCTTTTGGCATGCGTTTATCTAACCATATCACTTGAGAGACCTCATAGGTTCCTAACTAAAAAGATCATTGGCCTAAAAAATCTTCGTTTTCAAGACAGCCTGGCAGCCTTGTCTCTTTACTCATTTTTTTATATAGACTCCTTCATAGGAATCTGTGTTTTTCCTTTCAAACCATGATGTATCCAACCATCTTTGCCCTTCTATTCACTCACAGAACAAATGGTTCCTTAAGTACCTTCTTAAAATCATTAACATATAAATAAGACATGTTGGCATGAGGAATTCATATCCCAACACCCCCCACCTCTTGAATAATAATTAACTACATGTCAAGCAGAGTAGCTCCCTTTGTCACCTTCAAGGTAAACCTACCTGTAGATAACTGGATGAGTAGCCTCGTATTCCTGTTCCTCACTCTCCTCTATATCACTCTGAAACTTTTCCTCAGAACACACTGGTTATGCCCCTGTACTAAACCTGACTAGTTATCTATTCTATCCAAAATATGCTCTGCCTACCCTATACTTGTCATCAACTGTTCTATTTTTCTTATTAGCAATGATTACCATTTCCCTCTACATTTCATTATTCCATCCCTGTGGATACTTATTTTTAGGAAAACTCTTTATTAATATAATTATACATTACACTGCCTCTTTTTTATTATGTACTGTACCTGTATGTTGTATTGCCTGTATGCCTCTTTTTTATGTACTGTACCTGTATGTTGTATTGAACCTGCATTTTACACTGTAATGATTTCTGTCCTCACTGAATATTTCTGTGTTAACCAGACATGTCCGTTGTATATACGACTGATGCTGTTTTGTTATTTGATGTTGTTTTATCTGTTTATCTTGGAGCTTATCCCCCGGCCCTCTACTGAAAATGGACATATATCCAGTTAGACTAACCCGGTCAACAAATGTAAAATAAATAAAATAAATATTCTTCCCTGGTCTATATCGTATTGCTCTCCTTAAGGCTACAGGGAACTTTTGAATATGGGTAATTGGTGAGGCTTGTAATGGTGTGCAGATTGATTATCTAATACATACCTATGAATCTCTGAAGTCACACCAACTCAGGAAAAAGGGAAAAACTGTTTTTTCCATGTTTGTGTAGCCTTGGATGTATTATGTTTAGAACCAGCCAAATCAAAAGGTAAAATGGCGACAAAGACAAACCATGTAGTAAAAACTACAGGAAAGACCCAGCAGTGTACACCATGTAGTTAAAACAGTGGTATGTCCTTAAGGGGTAATTTGCATATATCTCACAGGCCTCTACTACAGGAGGTTTAAGGTATTACACCCTGAAGACACTAGCTTTACTGGGGCATTGTAGTTTTTAGTAAATGGTCTGTTTGTGTGACTTTTCATCCTTTGATTTGGATGGCATTTGGCGTAGTTTATAGTCACCCTAATGTTTTGGATACCAGTCTTATTTTTAAGCTACATGCTTCTACAGTGTGGTTGAACAATTCATTAACTTTGTGTTGACAACCTCAGACAATGTGTGAAGCATGGTATCTTACAGTTAATAGAGCTTGACTTTATTAGCCTAAATTCACTGTCCAAGACTTAAAAAAAATCAAAGCAAAATGTCATTGTAATTTGGAAGTCATATAGCTGGAAGACTGGTATGTCTTTAAGCAGTTATTTGCATATATGCATGCCATGGATCACCATTGCAGGAGGTTTAGGGTATCAAACAGTAAAGAATCTTGCTTTTCTAAGTCTTGTTGCTTTTACTAAAGTTTTAAAAGCTGGGCATGTGTGAGTGAAAAGCTTCAGTACAAGTAGTACTTGGGAAATGTACAAAGGAGATCAAATCTCTCTACAAAAACACAGTTACACTCAGTATTTTACTATTATACAATGACTGGTGCATTCTGATTGGTCAGCCCAACCAGCATGCCCATTGTAAATCTAGAATATACCCAAAATAAAAGTCTGGCCACTAAAGTATCACTGAGCAGCTGGACTTTCTTATCGGCACATACAACTTGCAGTCATAATTCTCAGTTGTATATCTTTTCATAGAATGCCCAGATTTTTGCTTCAGATTTTTGGTCTTTTTCTCATAAAAGTGTGTGTGTGTTTTTTTGGCAAATCATTGAAAGTTCTTCTTCTGGCTTTTCCCAGTTAGGGGGTTGCCACAGCAGATCACCTGTCTGCTCATGACTGGCAGTGGAGTTTTACAGTGTCAAGTTGCCAGCCCGGCACCTAACCTTCCACAGAAGGCACACACACCTAGGGCCAATTGAGAGTGTCCAATCCACCTACAGCATGTCTTTGGGAGGAAACTGGAGCACCCGGGGGAAACCCACATGACCACAGGGAAGACATGCAGACTCTGCGCAGAAGGCACCCCAACCAAGGATTAAATCGGAGAACCTCTTGCTGTGAGGCGACAACGCTAACTGCTGCACCACCGCAACTGCCCAAATCATTGAATGTTAAAGTTAGAAAATAATGACAGACATTTGAGTTTCAGACTTCATACCTTTCAAGAAAGTAATGCAAAAGCAAAATCTCTTATTCTATCAATTTTCTTAATTTGTAACAGCAATACTTAAAAACTGTCCCTACTTTTGGACCTTTGTCCCCCATTATTTATGGCTTTTTCCAGATTTCTTGCTCTAAGAGGTTGAGATGTATGTTTCTAGACAACAAACAACATTGTAGCTTCAGAAGGTGTATATAAGTTACTAAGTCATCCACTATGTTCTGCAATCAAAAAGAATCAGGTACGTTAAAAAAAAAGAAATGAAAAATGTACCTGATTTTTTTTTTTTTTCCAACATTTATTTTATTGTATTTTCCAGTATTAGATATGTGCCTGATTCTTCATGGCTGACACAGTAACTTATGAAGACCTTCCCCATCTACATTTCTTTCCAAACCACTGATGCACTGTGTAAGCATGGGAACATAAGTCCCATACACATGCAGTACATCAAGCAACTCCAAAACATAAAATTAAAGCGGAAGAACACCACGTCGCCGTTATACTAGGACATTATTTAAAAAAGTATTTTTTCCCTTAAATAATGTCATTGTATAAATAGCAATAACCCATGACTGGGTGTGGGTAATGCTGATTTACCCACACCCAGCTGTGGATTATTGCTACAGTATTCCACAGCAGTTTCAGTGGGAATGTTGTTGGTCATTTTGGCTCTAGTATGTTACTTGGTAGTAAGCTAAAATATGTTATTTTAAGCTGTAACTTGTATAAGGTTCTGGATATAATAATCATCATTGAGACCATCAGTCATGCTGGGACTGGAGTAGGTTACCCCTGAGGATGAAACCTCGGTGGGAAAGCATCACCAGGAGCAGCTAAACTGCCAAAACTGTTGAGTCAGCAGTGATCATTGTTATTATGCTACGGAGTTATTTTAATAAGCATATATTTTACCTTTATTGATTTTCACCACTATGTATCTTCCCCTTCTCTCCTCCTCTGTGGTCGTATTTTTGGCTTTTATTTCCATTTGTCTGCCAGCATTTACATCTTGGAACTTTCACAAACTGAATTGCTGTCACCACATCAAAATATATTATACTAGTCACCAAAAATGAACTTTAATTACCTGTGATACTGAGAGCTAACAAGGAGACATTCATCTTTTTCAGGCACTGTCTCAGCACATATTTGGCTATGGTTTTAAAGATCATGTAGTGACCTAGCTGAACTCTTTTTGCAGTTAATGGAATCCATCACTTTAGTCATAATATCTTTTTTTAAGAGGAAACTTAAAAAGGTCTGTTCTGCAGAGTAGCAGACTCTTGAGGTATTAAAAAAAAAGCACTGGCTATTCTTTGAGGAGTTCAGCAGAAAGCCACTGGACCATGGCCACACAGCCCGAGATGTGACTGCACCGTAGTTCTCGTTGAGCTAAGTTAACATAAGTGATGTATTTGATAAATATTAACATCATTAACACCATATTATTTTAATCACTCCAAGTGGTTACTATTGTTCTTTACAAATATGAAGGCCATCAGGGGGACCAAAACTGCATTGCTTGGGATACCCATTTTAGCCTTTTGAGCAATGGAATGTTTGGTCTCCATTCTGGTTAACTGGTTTATGTCAGGTAAGCAGCTCTGGCATCATTCAACCTTGGGTGCCAAAGCTTTTTTTTTTCTTTTTAGTCGTTCACTATGAGCAGAATGGTACACTGTGCTGCATCTTTGACAGAGAAACAAATAATGCAACAACTGTGTTCTCATTGCACATGTTTGTGAGCACAGTGTCATCAGTGCTGATCATTACTGTGTCCACGTTGGGACCAAACCTAAATCTGTTTTGGGTATTCACCAAAGCTAAACACTCTCCCAGAAATATGCCCAGGTTCTTCATTTGTTAATACTTTTGGTGCGCAAACTATAAAGATATTAGACTGTAGTGTGACTCTATATTTCTGTCTCTGTTGTGTATTGGTATTATATAACTAGCTCTTCTTAGCTGGCATTTCATTCTATAAAGGCTTCTGTTAATCAGTAGATAGTCACTTCAGTTTAAATTAACAAAAAGCCTCTAATCTGGAGGCATTGTATCAGTGGAGAGTGGCTTGTTGTTCTTACTTTTGAGAAGCTTCTTGACAAAATATTCTTGAAATGGAGGTGAGGTGGAAGTGTTTATTCTCTCTAGAGTTTAGATTCTTCTGATCAACAAGATATTCATTGCTAGAAATGGATCTGAAACTCTGAATTATTTAACCAATTTCTGAGGTTTTAAGTTTAAGAAAAAATACGTATGTTTTTTATTTATTTGTTAGCCATTATAAAACTGATCCAAATGTATGTTTTTCAGCAGGCCAAGCCCAAGAGAAAAAAGATAAAGTTGTCATGTTCAAATGGATGTATACAAAATAATGAATAGTGAGGCATGAATTACAAGCATGCAGCAGCACTATAACTGAAAATACAGCATTGTTGCAGCAACTATAAGAAAAAAAGTAACTATCAGCATTTAACCTGTAAGATACGATACATAAATGGAACAAAATGCAGCCTAAAAAGCAGGTACTCATTATGTACAGTATATTCAATGTGGTGTTTGGGGGAGAGAAGGCAGAAGGGAGGATAAGGTTAAGGAAGAATGGAAGGAAGGTGAAAAGGAAGACAAAGAATGAAGTTAGGGCTACATTACTTATGAGTCTGACAATACCGGACCAATTATGTAAAGTTTTATCATAGTCCTAAACACTTCCATTTTGCTATCCATGATGATGGCTGTACACTTATTGCACCATTTTGTAAGTTTAATATCCCTGTAAGTAAAGTGTCGTTTTATAATATTCCTATACTCTATCCTTCTCTGTCATGAACTGCACTATGTCCGTGGATAATTTCCTTTTGATACTTTAGTTTCTTGAAGGAATATGCATGCTGGGTTTACCTAGGAAAAAGATGAAGACGTACTGGGTAACTTCATCACTGAACTAAAGCGTAAGGGTAGGTGACCATGATGATCCTCTCAGTAATGCAGATGGAAGTGATGCCAGCAAGATTTAAATATTTTTTTAGCTGGAATTTTAAGGGAGAAGTATAGAAATTATAATGTGCACAGAAAGGGTATGTTATTGAGTGGTTGTTTATCTATGTATATATTTTATTTGCATTTGTTAACCAAGTAGTTGAGCTCATGCAACGACCTTTTTCAATCACAACCCAGGCAACATGGCGGCGACAAAACAAATAATTTATATGGAATTACACATATATACTTATGAAAATGCAATAGTATTTGTGACATATAAATAAGTCAAAATGCAGAGCAAACAGAATATGTTGTATTTTCATAGTCAATAATAAGTCAAAATGTTCAAATGGAATAATAGTAGCGTTCTGAAACAGAAGGGAGATCTAAACGTCAAGCCTAACTAAAAAGAGTAATGCAAAACAAGCTTATTCAGACCTCACAGCGTCTAGTTCAAATCTTATTAAACAGACGATATTTACAATATAATACAAGTATATACTTAACATTTATATTAACATTTCTTGGGGATAATGGTTAGTTGTACAGAGAGAAATGTAGGTTGGTTAATCATACCTTTAAGACAGAAGCAATTGCATTATTTTTTCAATTAAGATTTTTAGATTTTTTTCCTGAACTAAGTGATGTTATCATCTGCTTCCTTGATGTCTGTGCTCAAGGGGATCAAGGTTGCTTAGGCTAGTTTTGAAAAAGCTTCTTTATCCAATACATTGACAGATGAGGTCTGTAGAAAAGGGTGGCTTTCTGATCAGAAAGGTCAAAAATATTGCGGACTATTCAGAGTTTCTTTCTAACTGAATGATGGTAATGACTACTTATAAGTAAATTTAAAGGAAAATAGAGTGTGCTGTCATTGGGTGCTATATAACAGTTCTTTTAATTTAGTGTAATGATGTTATGTTTAGAAGCCGGATGAATGACTCTTATTGTCTCATTTTCTGTCACGTGTAGGACAATAGTGTTTTGTAAAGAATTTTTAGAAATAATTTGCAAACCATATTCCATTCTTGGGATTAGTACATTAAGGTTGATTGCTTGTTTAGTGGTGTTTAATGCATCTTGTCTAATACCAACCACGTCAGTGCTTTCTAACTTCCTAATAAGGATCGAGTGCCGAGTGAGCTTCTGTTTCATTTATGGCACACAGAGTACTACTCTGTGACAATCCAAAGGACAGGTTACTGTTGGCTCTGACAGTAGTTAGCTATCTACGTTTGTTATAATTATTCAGTACAACTTGCAGTTTCAGCAATCCATTCTCTTGCATTTTAGTATGACTTGCAGTTTCAGTAATTCACTCTCTTGCATTTTTCCAGGAGATGGGAAGAGTAGTTCTTTTTACAAGCAGAAACAATAAACTGTAAGCTGCTCACCCCTCTTATGTTATCAACCCTGATTAAGTTATAAACTAAAAGCATATTCTGCAATTATCATAACTTGCAACTACAGCACCAAGCTCTGCTTCCAGTCTGATGTCTCTTACTTTTAATTGCCTGTCCATGAGAATTGTGAGTCCCTACTAGGGAACACTACTAACCCATTGTATATAATCACTTTGTTTTTATAATTGTTTGCTAACTTCTGTGTAATCTATGTAAGTTTGTCTATGTGGAGCTTTTCTCCCCGGGCCTCCGCTGAAAATGGACATGTATCCAGTCGGATTATCCCGGTAAACAAATGTAAAATAAATAAATAAAATAATAAATAAATGTTCATTGATGTTTTAATTCAGAGACTTCCCTTATACTCACTGGGGTGGGTTGCATGTCATTTTGTCATATGAAAGACTTGCTGACACTTGCAGTAATCCATTACTTGTTGTCTTTTCTAAGTTGTTGCCATTTATACAGTTAAACTAATCTTCCTTGATGTATTTTTGAAATTGTAGGCACATTAGCATGTAAATGTTAAGCCAGTCCTGGAGTTCAGTGAGTTTTTTTTTTATTCATGCTTCTTTTATTTGTTAACAAGACGTGTACCAGGGCTGTGTGAGTTTTAACTGAGACCCTCACATGAGGCTGCTGGATAAACTGAGGATATAAGGGTCAGTAGGGAATTTGCTGGCAGGGTAAAGACTTAGCTGTGAGGAAAGACAAATAAAGTAATGCCAAAAAGAGAGTTGTCCAATGATCTGAGAGTAAATGATGGTGTTCCATATGGTTTGGTCACAGGTCTTACATTTTTCAATGTTCACACCAAGCAGATGCAACACAGAGGATGCAGAAAAGGGGTATCCAATTTACAGATGACACTAGACTAGGGTGAGCAAGTTTCAGGTAATGGATCAGGAAAAAAGACCAAAAGTTATCATATCTGTGTAAGCTGAACATTAGGAGCAAAGTATGTGTGTTAGCCATTGCCAAAAAATGCTAGATTATATAACTGAAAATGGATTATAGGAACAATAGTGTGGTCTTACCACCAGAAAGAGCACTGGTGACAGCATACCTTCATTACTATGCTTGTTCTGCAGATGCTATACAGAAAAACACATCAGTCTAGTTGAAGGAGTACAGAGAATGGTCAGCAACATGCTTAGAAGGAATGACCCATAAGCAATGACTGGCAGAATGGATCTATTTTCACTGGACATTAAGAAGAAAGGGCTCTGTACAAAGCCATATTTGGAACCATGTGGTGGTATTCATCTGAGATAGAAGGACAATGCTGGGAAAAAATGTGTACGATTTACAACTGCAAAGGGGCAGCTTTAGTTAAAACTTTATGAAGTAGTGCTTCATACAGAAGGTTGTAAGTAGGTTTAATTAAATCCCCAGTAGGGTTGTACATATCTAAAGCAGGGTCTTTTAATTGGCTTCAGTATGGTGACATGGAGGCAACAGCATGAGGTTAAGGCATCTGTTTTTTCCGTTGGACTAGTTTGAAATTAGTATGGAGCAGTTGTTACAGCAACATTTGGATATCACCAAACACCTCATAGCTGTACAAGAACAAGGGACCAAAATTCCTATTGGCTTATCTAATGACGCTAATATTTCTTTAACTGACACAGAGGAGCAGCTTTTTACGCTACACTCAACTCCTGGAGCTGGAAACAACCTTCCGTCAGCTAGTAATGGTTTGAGGGGTTCTATTGGAGGAGGAACAAATTTGGGTAGAACAGGAAATGTTGGAGTTGAATTTCCGCCTCCGAACGCCACAATGAATGCTAAGGACGGCAATAAGGGAAAGAATACTGCTTACAAACAATTTGCGGATATTAAGGATTCATTAATAGCTCCTAGTTTCTCTTCGGTGGTTAAGTCCAACAACAAGGACATGGGAAATTTAAATAAACAGTTATTGGAATTTGAAAAGGTACTTAAAACTTTCAAATCATTGCAAATGGATAATGTGTTTCTTGAAAGGTCTATTGAATTAAAGCAGGTGCCAAAGGGGTTGCGCATTTTCAAACTTCCCTTTGGCTTTGACTGTAATTCTGATACATTTAATGAACTTCTACAATTGTTTGATAACACTGGTTTGGAATTAATGAGACTTATTATAAAAAACAACAATATTAAACTAGCTAAGCTGAATGATGTTTTAACAAGTCTGGACAATAGCATAAGGAATGACTTGCTATTTGAATACAATAAACATCGCTTTGATAATATTATTAAAGACATGGACAGATTTATTAACAAAGGGTTGGAAATAAAAAATAATAAGCTTCACAGGGATAGTAGTGATTATACAAATCAAAGGGTATACACTCATTTTAAAGAATTTAAAAACATTACAAGGGCTAGACAGCAATATAGTGACAGAGCAACCTCAATAGAAGAGCATAATGGTTGTAACGATAACAATGCAGTTCAGCATAAAGATTATAATTATAATATGAAATACAAACAAGTAACATCCACTAAAGATAATGACAAGTTTTTTTAGAAGAACCAGTACTGAGGAGATCAGAATGGATACGTGACCCTTATCAGGGTCAGTATCAGTATCCGAATCGACACAGGGATGTTCCAAGGTACAGGACAGATTCACATTACTAGATGA
The DNA here is from genome assembly GCF_019279795.1 of Protopterus annectens. Classification (NCBI taxonomy): domain Eukaryota; kingdom Metazoa; phylum Chordata; order Ceratodontiformes; family Protopteridae; genus Protopterus; species Protopterus annectens. The sequence goes on along the minus strand of NC_056728.1, from coordinate 732,122,372 downwards.
AATATATGTGGGTCATGAATGTACCTCATCCATTTACAATAAGAATATCTGTGAATGGTCTACTATAGGTACTGATTGTGAGAGCTATGTAACCACTTTAGTGGTAAATGATGGTGAACATGCTATTAACAATGAGAAAATCATGAGTGAAGAGGTTTTTCATTATGATAGTAATTTCATTTTTAGTACCAGTATGGATATAAGTAGTATCCAGCCAAAAGATAGTTGCTCTATTGTGGTTGATGGTGTTTTTTTCTTTATATAATTATACTGATATAGAATTTTGTTCTGATTATATTTCACTTTTTAAAAAAGGTTTTACATATGCCCCTAGTTTTAAGTTGGACATAGGCAAGATATTGATTAATTTAAAAATGTTTACAAGACTTTTAAATTTGAAATTGTTCTTTGCCATGGATAACAACACTAGAATTGACCCTGAATCAGCTTGTTGTGTTTTAAAAAGAACTAGTACTTTCATACCCACACAAAATCCGGTTATTCACTTATTTGAAATGTTATGTGAGGTACAAATACATAGAGGTCTCTCTAAATCAAAGACTGTTAATAACAACTTAACTACAGCTGAGAGATTTTGCTTGAGAGAGTTGACAAAAACTGATCAATACAGAGTTATGAAATCGGATAAAGGTGGAGGAGTTGTGGTAATGTCTAAGATAGATTATTTAAATAAAATGACTAATATGTTAAGTGACAGTGAAACCTATCAAAAAGTGTTTAAATATGAGATGTGTAGGGCCTATACAAAAGTAGATTGGTTATTATATGAATATTTGATGGAAGGTATGATTAATAAGGATGAATATGATTATCTTTTGGTTGAGTTTCCTATTACTCCATCTATTTTTGGTATACCCAAAATTCATAAGAGTTTAAATAATCCACCTTTTAGACCAATTGTTTCAGCTAAAGGATCAAAATTAGAGGCTGTGGCCCATTATATTGATGTAAATTGTAGACACACCTTAACTATGTTACCACACATTCTTAAAGATTCGTGGCATTGTCTGGAAGTTGTTAAGGAACATGCTGCCCTTATAAACAAGGATACTATGATGGTCACTATAGATATAGTCAACCTATTTTCAGTTATACCACACAAATTGGGTCTATCTATGTTTGAAGCAAGTTTGTCAAAATTCAGTACGATGCACATTATCAAACGTAAATTAATTATTGAAATGATGGAATTGGGTTTAACAAACAACTATATTTATATGGCTGGAGAATATTATAGACAATGTGCAGGTGTGGCTATGGGTGCCAGGTGTTCCCCCATATATGCCAACTTAGTATTGGCACAATGGGAGACAGAAAGTATCTTTACTTCTAAATATTGGTCTAAAATTATACTTTACTGTAGGTTCCTTGATGATATATTAATTTTTTGGAGAGGAAATAAGGATGAAATATTAGAATTTATATCATTCATTAGCACCACATCCACCTTTTTGACTTTCACACATACAATTTTTGATAATGATTGTGAATATCTAGATATTTCATTTCATATAAATGAGGATGGACTAGAATCAAACATATTTAGGAAAAAATCTTATTCAAATTCTTTCTTACATTATAGTAGTAACCATCCGTATTTTCAAAAGAAGAATTTGGTAAAAGGACAGATGGTGAGGTTATCCCGTATTATAAGCGAAGGCACAAATTTTTTTATTGAAATGGACAAACTTATTAAAATGTTTCAAGACAGAGGTTACCCACAAAAATTACTTATTGGATTGAAAAAAGAGATTTTACACAAAAGACACATTATATGTAAACCCATTTTAAAATATGGACATGAAAATTCACTAATTAGAAAAATGGAATCAATGAAGAATAAGAAGGATGCTTTTATTCTCCCTTTTAATGATGAAACATGTGCAATAATCAATATATTAAATGAGACATGGGCCAGTGTTTTTGTGAATAAGTCAGAAGATGTGAAAATAATAGGAAATTACCCGAATGTTACATATAGTAGGGGGAAGAATTTAAAAGAATATTTTGAGACAAGTTATAATAATCAATCCTATAAGAATTCAAAAATGAGTAAATGTGGTTTTTGTAAGACATGTAAATTTATAAATGATGGTCCCTATGTGGCAGTACAAAGTTATGGTAGGTCTATTAAGTGTCCAGGTTTTTGTAACTGCAACACAAAAATGGTAATATATTTGGCCTCATGTTTATCCTGTCCAGCTTATTATATTGGGAAAACCATTAGGAGGTTAAGGGATCGCATCATGGAATACAATAGAGACATAAAGAATAAAAAATTTACCAATTCATTGTATACCCATAGCACCAAATGTAAAGATTTTAAAAGATTTATATTTTTTGTTATTGACAGGATCCCTTACAATTCAAGTAAAGGAGGTGACGATAACATTCTTTTAGAAGTTAAAGAATGTTTATGGCAGTTAAGATTAAATGCCAACAATACACCTGGCATTAATGAACACATTTCAATTTTAAGTATTTTGAAGTATAAATCTCATTTTATATGAAGGGGAACTATTTATGAAGTATTAATATTGACATTTGATAGTTTTTATGTTATTAATTTAAACATGTATTTTATCATTAGCAATAGTTTTAATGTTTTTCATTACAATACCACCCTGTTTTTACATGTTCATTATAAGTTATATATGTTTTATGACAGAAACTTTTGACAGAATTTTTAGATTTCGACTATTAATATTTATTTCCTTGATTTATGGAGGCATTGGTTCAATGACTTATTGTGATTGGTTAATTAAGACCAGCTACATTATTTAACTGATGTGTTACGTGAAGCCACTGATACTCTGAAGATACCTTTATTGTGCAGGGGTGAAAGCGCTCAGTATCTTTTTATTTTAATTTAATCTATGTATGTTGCCTGCTCTGAGTTGTGTTTTTTGTTTTATTGAAAGTTATTAAATAAGTCCGCGTGTTGACAGAGTCGCCTTGTTTGTTTTACTAGTTCATTGTTTTTTACATTCGTTGTCTAGCGCCTCTGAGTAGGCGATATGAGACAGAGTAAAGCTGGAGATTTTTGAGACGGTCTGCATAGGGCATCTGTTTGGGGCCAGTAATCCTCTTTGTGAGGTATTTCTGTGGCCTTTCCAGTTATTGTAGATGCCTTGTGAGGTACATACCAAAAGGGGCATTGTACTCTATAACTGGTCTAATGAGTGATGAGTAGAAGTGAACAATGACCTCTTTTTTTCCTGGATGAGAAACCTTTTGTGATGAGGTGTGCCATGTAGAATGATTTCCTGACTACTGTGGCAATGTGATTATCAAAGGAGAGACTACTGTCCACCTGTGTCCCAAGGTCTCTTATCACACTTTCGGTGTTAAGTAGACTACCACCTATGTGGTAGTTCATGGGTACAGAGTTTTTAACCAAAAGAGATGACAATGCACTTTTTGGCATTGAGCTTGAGGCCATGGCTTTGACACCAGGCATCTGTCTCAGTGAGGCTATCACTAGGGAACAGGTCCTTAATGCTCTCTCTAAGACCAAGAACACTGCATCAATGGGCACAGACAATATCCCAGGATGCCTTCTAAATAGCATGAAACATGACCTATCAGGGCCTCTGAAATTACTATTTAACTGTAGCCTCCAAACAGGCGTCATGCCTCGGGAATGGAGAAAGGCAACAGTCATCCCTCTGCACAAAGGTGGGCCATCTACAGACCCTGGAAACTACAGACCCATAAGTCTCACTAGTCTTTTATGTAAAGCCATGGAAAGAATTATCATGGAGATGATCCATAGAAATGTAGTAAACCTCCAGACATTGGACCCAACCCGGTTTGGTTTTGTCAAGGGCAGATCATGCCTACTCAACCTGGTGGACTTCTTTGAGAAGGATACCAAAGCAATGGATGAGGGCAAAATCATTCACACTGCCTACCTTGACCTGGCCAAGATTTGACACAATACCCCACTTGGGCATTGTTGACAAACTCAGGAGGTTAGGTATAAACCAATATGTCACCCAGTGGATAGCCAACTGGCTCACGGACCGGACCCAGGAAGTTTGAATTGGGGAGTCCACCTCTACAAAGAGACCAGTCACAAGTGGAGTCCCTCAGGGATCAGTCCTTGGACCGCTACTTTTTTGGCATTTTCTTCTCAGAAGTCAAGACTAATGTCAGTGGTCTCTGGCTGACTAAATTTGCAGATGATTGCAAATTAGGGGCTGTCATTGAATCTCATACTGACACGAATGTTCTCCAGGAGGGGCTGACACAGATAAACCACTGGTGTCAGAGCCATGGACTAAAACTAAATGCCAAGAAATGCATAATAGTATCCTTTGGGAAGTCATCCAACTCTGGTAACTATCATATTGACAACACACCCCTTAGAGTTGACCCAGTAGTTAGGGACTTAGGGACACACATAGATAGTAATCTAGCCTTTGATCATCATGTGTCTACAGTGGTGAGGAAATCAGTCTGTGTTGCACAACTTATAAACAAAGGTATTGCATCTAAGTCCAAGGAAGTCATTGCTCCACTGTATTCGGCATTGAGTACAATGCCCCCTTTGGTATGTACCTAACCAGGCATATCCAACAACTGGAACATCCACAGAGGTTTTTCACTAAAAGAATACAGGGCAAGTAATATGTCCTCTGCTGACTGCCTCAAGGCCCTATCCCTGTATTTTGTCTCCTACAGGCTTTTGAGGGGAGCTCTATGGCTAGCATACAGGGCATTGTCAGACCCCACTCTGATGAGCCTCCTGCATATCCACAAAATAAACAGCACCAGAATTACCCATTCTAAAGACTTAAACCTTGCCTGTGATATAAATAGGACCTGCTGGAGAGATATAAATATATCCTAGAGACTACCCCGTCTACAGAACATGCTCCCCATCCATGTGAAGCAGAGTTCCTCCCTAACCCAATTCAAGAGCAACTTGGATAATTAGATGGGAAACCAGAAATTCATCCCTGGTTTGGCACCTATGTCTCTAATGCAAACAGGTAACTTGTAAATGGTTCCTCTCTCAGGTCCATGCTTATACTTATCAATAGTGTCAAAACTTGTCAGAGATTTGGGATGCATGGCTAGGCTTAAAAAGGCCCTTGTGGTCTTTAGCCTAGTAAACACCTATGAACCTATAAAGTGAAACAACACATACAAGTAGAGAATAAACATAACTAACAAACACAATACTACTCCCAATACACGCAAGAAAGAGTAGAGACATTTACCAACATCATATATGAAAAGAATACCCTCCCCTGCGTTAAATTAGCTATCCTTTTTAAAATAATACAAAACACAATACAAACTGAAATGCCTAAGTTATTTGTCTAATATTGCACTTGAGTAAGTTAAATAACACTGACTATGGATGTAATAAATAAATATTGCACTTACTTGGAATATGTAAGTATATATTGCACAAATAAATAAAAATTGACTTATTGTGTGCCCAGACCCCTAGGATTAGTGCCCGAGTTCAGAAGTCTAATCACTGTAGGGTAGAAACTATTACTGAATCTTGTAGTCCTGCAGCGGATGCTGCAATATCTCCTGCCTGATGCTAGATGCTTAAACAGTCCATGTGCAGGATGTGTGTTGTCCTGTATCATTTTGATGGCCTTTTGGATGCTTTTTCCAGAATAAAGATGTCGCATTGATAGAATACTGGAACCTGTTACCTTCCCTGCAACCCTCATCACTCTTTGTAACACCTTCCTTTCTGTAACTGTGCAGCTTCCAAATCACACTGTGAAGTTGCTGGTAAAGATGGTCTCTATTGCACCTCTGTAGAAGGTAGAGAGAATATGAGGAGGAAGCTTATCTTTTTTTTCAGCCTTTTTAAAAATTGAAAGCATTGGTGTGCTTTCTTGACCAGCTGGCTGGTGTTTCCCGACCACGAGAGATCCTCTGATGTGTACACCCCGGAATTTTGTACTCTTAACTCTCTCCACACTCTCACCATTGGTTCTGAGCTTCTTTAAAGTTGAAAAAAATTAAAATTCAGTGTGAACGTCTTCCTTTAGGCTCATACCTCTAGATTCTTACTTGCCTTACGAATTGTATAGAAAACTCACATTCACAATACTATAAAGGAATTTTATTGCCATCTCCATTTAGTTATTTAGCTATAGGGAATACATCTTGACCAGCAAGCATGTTTTTAATTAATTCTTTTAGGTACTTTTTTCTAAATATATCATGAGAATAAAACAGATTATCTGGAAAATAACATTGCTTGATACCAGATAATATATGCATATAAAGAAAAGAAAAAAAGGGACAGCTAGACAGTCTTAAGCATCATAATTAGTTTAAATGATATACAGGAGCGGATTAATGGGCTACTGTTTGCTCAGTTTCATGTTTAGTAATGTATACAGCTGGATGTGGTGTCTGGTAGTACTGGAACATTTTTAAATAAAAATAATTATTTATGGGACGTCAATAAATTATTTATCAGCTAAGCAGTGATGAAGAACAATTACACAGTCTGATATGGTTTGCTATGCAGAAATTCAAAGTTTAAGTTTATTAAAGTGATTATCAACAAAGCACTATTACATTAAATTAATGAACAATAATAAAATGTGAAACATCAGCATAAAAAGGAATCCTAAAAAAAGAAAGGAAGGAACCCAGAAATAAGAACAGCCCCATTTCTGAGTGTACGAGAGAATATTAAAGATTGGGACTATGTATCAGCAGATGAAAATTTGGACTGGTTTATAAAAGGGTCCTATTTTGAAAATGCACTAAATTTTAAATAAAATGGAAAATGATAAACCTGTCAAATAACTAATTCACAGTTTTAATGAATCAACTATGTTATCCAAGAAGATATGATGTCAGTGTTGTCCTGTCATAACAATAACCAGTTTGTTCTTTGACCAGCTAGTTAATTATTATCTGTTTCCTATGGAGTTTTAATGCTACATCTATATACATTTGATCACCTGCTCCAAACAGGGCAAGGAAGACATTTTTGCTTTGTACATTTGATATATTCATTCTTATTGAGTTAGGGCAATGCTAGTGCAAACTTTATTAAATACCCCTAGTCAAATTCTAGCTGTCCCATTGCTATTGAAACCCATTCCTTCTAGAAAGCTTTGCAGTGGATCAAATTAAGCTAAAGGAGCCTGCATCTGACACAAGCCCACTCCATTCACACCAATAGGATGAGTGAAGTCCACTTTAGTACATAATTGATTTACAAGTGATCCAGGTGTTATTTTTCCCCACAAACTACACATTGTAGCATTGCTTGTAGTGCAAACTCATCACAAAATTTGAACACTTTGAAAATGGATCCTAAATTTCTAACCTTGCTATTTTTTTCGAAATACCTCATGTCCATCAAATTTTTATAACAACCAGAATATACTTACACTTATGGCTTAAAATGTTTCTATATTGACATTATAACTGCTTTGTGTTATGTATATATATGGAGGTTGTTATGGAACAGCCGTGTTGAAAATTTGTTTAAAATTTTGTTGTAAAATTTTAAACACTTTATTTAGGGATGTGTTTTGCTCAGTGTACACCCTGCTTTTTGAGGATCCGTGAACCTGAGACTTGCGATGGTATTCATATAATCCAGTAGCACAGGGCATTGTTAGAGGGATTGTACCATTATGTCACTCCCAGAACCAGCAGGTAACATGTTCATAATACAATAATAATATATTTTTCTTGCCATGAGTCCCTTTTAACCATAATCCTCCAGATCTCTTTCTACAAGAAAGATGTGTACTTCCTTTTACACCCCTCCCCCGATACATGCAGCTCTACCTATGTACCTGCAGTCTTAAAGAAATAGAGAAGCTAGAGGTCAATGCATGTCAAATAAAGATAACCTATAAACTTACTGTGTGTAATTACGCCCCCTTCAACTGCAGGACACAGTTAGCCAAGAGACTGTCATTTTCATAAGTAAATGAACTTTTCCCATCAGTGCTCCCATAACAAAAATCCCACAGAACCATATAGATATTTCTTTTGCACATTCTCAATGGCTCATAGTGAAAATCGCTGGTAAAGTGCCCCCCTCTGGCTGAACCCAGTGCAGAAGAACTGGAAAACTACATCACCAGATTTTACAGCCTATACTGTGCTTATTAAACATGTCAGAAAGGGGCACATGCCTCTACAGGTAAATTAGGCTGTGTACAACTCTGTTCAAAGCACATGTGCAGTATATCTTGGATGTGCTAACCTGAGAAGATGAATGGTTGCAGATCTTTCAGCTTGACAGAGGCCTGTCTTGCAGGTAGAATTAAGTCCTAAAATATGAATAAAATTAATTTATTCATAGAGCTGAGACTTTGAACTGCATATTTGAAGCATTTACCCATGAATATATCTTATGTCAGTGCCCATTGAGGTACAAACTCTGCCTTCAATTGCTGTGCTTCATTTGTATATGCCCAGGTTCGTGCCACAGCTTAGTTTGCACCCAAAGCATTGTGCAGGTGCTTCCCATGAAGTATACCCTATACTGCACGTATGTACTAATGCCAGTGGCTTTTACTGATAGAAGTAGCAGTGGAAACTGGACACTAATGAGCTGCTCCTGAAAATGACAGACTGTCTGCATTCTTTCTGTATCTTCAGGAATGCAGGACAAATGAAACCCACATACACTTCGACTGTAAGTCGATGAAACCCAACTCTCTGAGGATCAGAATACCCAAATTGTACTCCCTGATAAAACTGCCTGAAAAAAAACACTTAGGAAGCAAGACCTCCTGCACCCCTTACATAGAAGACAAGCCCCGCATCCCAGAATTTACATATACCAATTCGAAGAAGGGGGAAATTATCCCCAAAAGGGCATCACTGCTGGCACAACTCAATGACATTGATTTCCCATTAAGGAGCTCCAATCCTCAGCGGGTTGAATTTCAGGTGAATGATGCTTTTGAGGGTTTAGTCTTCGTCTGCCTATAGATAAACACCCACATACAAATATCACCAAATGCACAGATATCTTATAGTGTGCGGAAGTGAACAGTTTGAGAATTATCTGACATTTTGAAAAATAAAACAACAAAAAGGAATACCAATTAGGTATTGTGAAAGTACAACTTCAGTTGCAGGATTCTGTACTTTTGAAGTTTGCTATAGTGTTGTCATCTGAGAAGAACCATCTGTCTGTAGCCAGATATACTTACCAAGGCATAGAATTTAACTCTGTGCCATTTGTCTTATCAGAAAATGTAACTGATGGTATTTTGTGCAGCCATCTTTTTTGCTGTCTAGCTGAATGTTTTTCAGTCAGTTTAAATTTTCTCTGAATGTGATATTTCACATTCTTATTGCATGTTGAATGTTTCTAATGCACTTGTGTTTTAAAATCTGTACTATTATTACTACTAATAATAATAATTAAAGCCCATCTTCAAAGCAGATATGAAGAGAAAAGTATGTATTGAAGTATGCAAACTATGCCAATGAAACCAAACACCAGCATGCAACTTAGACTGCACGTGTATATGAGCATATAAAACAGTTAGTGCAAAACAAAAAACATACCATGATCAGTTTATATACACAATGGAAAATTAATAACAGGTGCAGGGCAACAGCAGGTAAGATGCTACAAAATGCTATTTAAAATTTTCATCAAGGCAAACATTGTTTACGCATATGGGAGAAAAAGACAGTTCTTAAAGAGCAAAACATATAGCACATGCAACAATCATTTGTACACTGCGGTATTTTGAGAATGGTGCTCAAGGAACACAAATGATAACTTAGCCTCAGTATAACTATGCACATAACTATTGTGTTATTGGCATATATATTGGGAGGTATGGGGGTGTCCACCAAATGGAAGATATGGGGGGGGGGCTTGGCCCTACAAAATACTGCATTTTTTAAGTTTGATGAAACTGGCTTTTGGCAATTTAATTTTGCAGTATTGTCACTCACTGAAATTATCTTTGTCACGTTAACATAAATCCCATTATGGGTGCATGTTATCATCATATATGATGAATTCAGTGCACATCCTATGAAACTACTCTGTTTACTTACAAGCAGCAAGCCTGTCATCAAATGTGGAGGGGGGATATTATCTCAGCATTTCTTAGCTAGGGTGATAATTCATTGGTATTAAATGGGGATATTCCTGTTAGAAGGAAGAAGCACTTTGAAAAATTCCTGAATATGGTGGGCATGCCCACCTCCCAGGAAGAAGTGCCATGAGCAAATTATTGAAATGGATACATTTTGATAGATGACGTCACTGCATGGATTCAGCAGTTGTATTATGGTAAGAAGAAAGCAAAACAATCCTTGGACACTATGCATCAATGAAAAACTTTAATAGCAGCACATGCATTTTCACAACTGCATCATCAGGCTATATCTACAAGTCATGCAAGCTAACACTTATATAGCAGCAATAATCACTCAAGTTAATGACATCACTTACCTACTAAATTCATCCACAACCCCCTTTTTACATTTTTGCACATTGGGTCTGTGTGTCACTTTAACATTTGACAATCCTCTGGATCCAAAGTTTACACTGCCAGGTGGCTAGCCCTGCTGCAGTAGTTCCACCACACCATCTACTCGCACAAGTTACGGTGTCTAGTCCTTACTGCATGTCTTTGGAATGCGGGAGAAAACCAGGGCAAAACCACACAGGACACGTGGACTCCACACAGAAGGTATTCCAGCTAAGAATCAAACTGGGAAACCTTTTGCTATGAGGTACAAAGCTGTCCACTCTGCCACTGTGCTGCCCAATCATTTCCCTACTAAATCACATGTATTTATTTATTATTTATTTAGTTCATTTTTACTTATTTATTTAGCATTTCCCTAATAAATGACATTCAGTTAATGAAAATTCTACATTTATATCAAAGTTTAAATAAAAAAATACTAAAGCCAATAAAGTCAATGTTTCAATGTTTCAAACCTTTATTTTTTAAATGTATGGTGTCTTTAAAACTAGTTTTTAAAAATAAAGGTTTGAAACATTGTATTGGCATTTGTATTTTGTATTTAAATTTGATATAAACATACCCCTGGATTCACGAAGCTCCATGCAAGAATTCTTGCACAGAGTGGCTTGTGTCTGTTTAGGATAGCAGCGTGCCTTGCATATGCATGAAGGCATGCTGCTATCTAAACTAAATGGACACGATCCAGGAATGAGCACATGGGGTGTGTGTCAGCAGTGCCTGCACATGAAACATGCCCCCTTTGCTTTGAAAGTGCCATATGGCACTTTCTGACACAGATGAGTGTCAATCTATATAAAATTAGAGCCTGGCTCTAATATTATATAGTAAACGAGTGTCTGCAGACACTGAAATGTAACTAGCTAACATTTCAGTGTCCGCAGACAATGAAAAAAATAAAAAACACAAACACCTAGAATGCAGCAGCCTTCAAGTGCACACCCCCAAATGTATGCACTCTTGCCCTACATGCATGGAAGCAGTAGGACAAGAGGAAAGGAATAGAAATTAAAAAAAATAATTTTTTTTTTATTCAAATAAATCCAAAGTTTAAGTGGTGCGCAGCATGTTTATGTGGCACGCCACTATGCTTAGCCTGGCTGAAATCCATAAATGATAGACAAGTGCTACTGTGATAAAAAAAGCCATCAACTTGCTGTAGTGTAGTGATACTGCCATGGTATACCATCAAGAACATGCTTGGTTCGAATCCCTCCTCAGCTACATTATTTAATAAACTTTTAAGGAATTTGAATGATAAATGTCAATCATATGGCTCACATATAGCACAGCAGGGGTGGGAATATGTAAAATATAAATGTTTAAATTTAATGAAAACAATAGATTTAAGCAATGCTTTGCTAGTGTAAGCATTGCTTACCTGCTTTCAGCTCTGCTTAGCTGGTGTAAGCATTGCTATGCGGATTTGCTCAGAGCTAAGCATAGTGCAGCATATTAAAATTGGCCAATCAAGAAAAGCTGTGGGAAAACTGCCCTATTTAAACCGCACAGGTGGGAATGCAGTCATAACCATTTGGGATTGCACACAGCAAGATCAAGATGTCTGGCGTTGGTGAAGGTGTGTGCTTCCGAGCGCAACATTGGGGCATCCAAGAGTCTAGGGTCATGGTTGGGCTCTTAGTTAAAAACCATGAAGGTAGGCTGCTGCAAGGCCAGTACCAGGGCTCTCAGTACAAAGCAGAGGCCTGGGACCAGCTTGCACGTGATCTCAACAGTGCCACTGGCATACTCCGGACTGGTGAGCAGGTACGTCATCACCATAATGACCTGAAGCAGATGATGAGTGCATTCTTGGACCAGTGGATCCAAGAAACCCAAGTGCAGGATGTCCCACCTTTCTGTAAGTATGCAGTGTTATGTATCTCTAACTAAGTATGGAAAGTTCAACTTCTGACCCTGCAGGTGTGATTAATGTGTGATTTCTCCCCATACAGCTGCTGCGGAGAGGTCCCAGAATGTTGAAGCTCATGCCCAGTGACTGGCCGGCTGCATCAGCAGTATGGTGAGTACAGAATACCCCTACTATTAGCAGTAAGAAATCAAAATTATAGCAATGGTAGTACTGACTGTATATATAATTGTGCTGTAAAAGTCTGGAATAAATGCCTGTGTCAGGCTGCTAGTGTTACAATGGAGTATTCCCAGCTGCTGTGTAATACAGATATCAGCAGCAAACAAGGTACAATATGCAGGAGAGGAATATTAGAATCTGTATGAGTGTCTCCTAGTAAACCTGCCAAGAAAGTCCATGTCAGGGCTACTGTAACAGTTAGAAATTAAAAGCATTCCCCTGTGCAAATCATGGAGGAATAGTAACTATGGATTTCTGAGTCATACACAGATATGTATGTCAAAACTAATAAAGGTGATCCCAAATACTGGTGTGTGTCATCTCACTTGTATCTGATAAATAGAAATGTGCATGTCCTGCAGAATGCATTAACTGAGGTAAACTGATTTAGCACTGCTTGAGTGCATACTTTAGAATGGGCATGTCAAATAACTGAAAAAAAGCAACAGTACATATTCCCATCAGAATGTGTTTTACTTATTTGTCTGCCAGCATTGTCCTATGTTAATCTTTCAATTTCAGCTGTATGTAGCTGTGAATGTACTGCAAAATGTATAAAGCTAACAGGTGCGGACTTAACACCTACACTGTGTACTCAGGAATCAAAATTGCAGTATGTAGTTGCAAAACAGTCAAATGTGCAATCCAGCTAATGTGCACATGTTTCACAAACAGTGACACCAATGTTTGCTGTGTATGCATAATTTGTACTAAAAATGGAAACAAATAATGCAACATGTCATAATAAAAGTACTGTGCACAAAAATATGTACTAGATAGAAATGTCACAAGCAACACATAACACCTCCCTAGTAGCTCGGTCTGATAGGGACTATACCTGTAGTTCAGTTTTGCACACATAGCACGGTTCAAATCCAGGAACTGCCACTAACATCTCAGTCTGGTATTACAGTTGTAAACTGCAATCTGAATAGAAAAAATAATATAATGCAACATATACATTTTCCATACAGGGCACACAGGTAAGGAAATCTGAACAGAAATACAAGTATGATGTGTATAGCTATGAAAGGTGTACAATTGCTGTGTTGATCAGCCCCAGTCCTACAAATAAATGCAAGCTAGACATCCACACTCTGCAGTCTGGCCCAGACAAGCCCCTCAAGTGTCACACTGTCACGGATAGTGTCCCCAATTGCCAAGAAACCTGCACACAGAGAATGTCACAGTAGATGTATGTGAAAGGCACAACACACACTCCAGGGCCTGAAACTAATATGTGAATCTGAAATATGTGTAGAAACAGCAATGTAATGTGCACACAGTTCTTCTGCACAGGCCTACAGGTAAAGAAACTGGTATAGAATCAGGTCTGATGTGTATATAACTAAAATAAGGGTACAATTGCTATGTTGATATCTACAGCAGTTGGTGTGCTGTAGCAACCCCATGGCCCAGGTATAGTGTAAGTGTGGTCAGAATGTAGAGTACTGAATAGTAGTGTACTGAAAAATATACTTGATAGCAGTTGTCAATTGAATCTGCTCCCTTCCCCACCACTCAACTGATCCAACCATCACACTGAAACCAACATGGGTGTGTTCCTAAACAAACCTCTACTGTTGGGGCCAATGTTCCATTTGGTTTATCATTATTTAAATTGTGTGCATACTAATATTCCCAGTTGAATAATCATTGTATTGCTTGCCTGACATACCACTAACAGGCATGCTGTTGCAACCCTGAATGTCATTCTATATATGCATGGGTTCTGTTTACTATGGCACTGTTATAATTGCACTGTTTTGGGTAAATGGGAATATCCGTGCATGCTATTTTGACTAATGTTGTAATGTGTTGTGCATGACTAACCAATATTCATTGTTAATTTCCACACCATAGCACATATAGGAAGGCAGATCCAAATGGATTCACCTCTCCCACCCCATCTGGCTGAGGCACCGTGTCCCAGCAACTCTGGGACCCAACCCTGACCTCCTTCATTTGCTGGTTCTGCACCACCCTCGGGTGCAACCACTGCAGGGGATGGGTCTTGCCCCCCCCCCGCAAGTGGGCACAGTGAGGACATTGTCACCCAGGATGAGGTTTGTGGTATGGTACGCAGTGTCCTCCAGATGGAGCTGGATGACTGCCTGCACCAGGTGGAGGGTAGGCTGTCACAGCTAGAGGGGCAGGTGGCCCCTCCAGCCCAGCCACTTTCGGGGCTGTGAAGGAGTAGTGATGACTGCCATCGGGTGGGGACATAAGTGCCACTAATACCATCTGGGGGGCTCAGGAGCCTCGGATTCCCAACCAACATCCCTGTCAAAGTGTTTACCCCCCATGTGTCATACGTCGCACCTGTCTGCTGTCTTGTCTGTCTGCAAATGCAACCTCTCCTAACAAACCACCCTCACCACACTTACTTATAATCCTTCCTTAGCATCTGTCCCACAAAAAAATCACATCCTATACATAGCTCTGCATTTCGCCCAGAGACATGTACCTATCACACAATCTAACCCTACCAATCATCCATATTGCATGATGCCCACACACCTCTCTGTAGGGTGTGAGGTTCCAAATTCTAAATTGCCCACATTGAAAGCAGCTATTGCTGCCAAATAAATGCAGATCTATGGTCCTTTCCTACATCTGTCCTGCACATCTCTACTTGTATCTCCTCTTGTTTGTCCCCCTGCTTGCCCAAATTTCACCACTTTCCTATCTCCCTTTTTTCTTTTCTTTATTTGAAATTAGTGCAGGTTTAAGCGTCCGTAAGTGGCCATAAACTAAGCTAATCTCATGTAAGCATCGCTTAGCTCGGCAAAAATCTATGCAAACCCACTTGCAACTGCTTTAAAGTGCCTTAATTACACTGTCTTCCAAAACTAGGACCCTGCACACTATAGTCAAAGTGATTTACCACTAAGCCATGTCAGATGTAAATAAATCTGATGTTTTCTCAAACATATCATCCAGCACAGTCAGTCAACAGTAGGGGAAATGTATTGATATATGTAGATGTATGTATATATATATATATATATATATATATATATATATATATATATATATATATATATATATATATGTATACACATATATATATATATATATATATATATATATATATATTTATATATATATATATGTATATATATATATATATATATATATATAAAACATAGATATATATAAAAAACACAAAACATATATATATGACCACAGGCACTGTTAATGGGGGTGAAGGGGCCCAAAATAAGTACCTCTTGTAATTATTGATATCATCCCCTCCTCCAAAGCTGAACAGATTTGCCTTGCAACACAATAACCAACAGTTGCAAGTCCCATATCCAGGACCCTACACAACATAGCCACAACAAGTTAACAGTAATCCATCTCAGCTGTACGATGGCAGGATGATATAATAATATCATGCAGAACAGTCTGTGTACCATAGGGAATGCACAATGTGGAAGCAGTAAACATTCCAGTGTTTTATATATATATATATATATATATATATATATATATATATATATATATATATATATATATATATATATATTTAGGGTCTATATGACGCTATCAAATAGACTAAATAGCAAATGCTATTTAGTCGATCCGATGCTGTCAAAATGGCAAAATAGCGAATTCACAGAACATCAATTTTTTTTCCCAGGGAAACAATTCGGTGGGCCGTCTTTGGGACTTTGCCATTTCCTCCATTATGGTGTGATCTCAGAGTTGGTATATTTAAGTAGGGGGAGTTTGGTTGGGCACAGCCCCCCCACATGGGGGGTGTGGGGGCGAAGCCCCCCACTTAAATTTGTGTTTAAGTTTATTATTTTTTTTACGGAGCTGCAGTTTTTTCCCTGGGAAAAAATTTGCTGTTCTGTTTGTTCGATATTTTGTTGTTTGGATATTATCAGTACGATGAAATAGCGTTCGCTATTTACATCGTATGATAATATGATATAGATGCTCTATATATATATATATATATATATATATATATATATATATATATATATATATATATACACACACACATACATACATATAGATATATATGTATATACACATACATACACATATACATATATCTCTATAAGAAGATATATATTTAGAGGGTGCACAGCATATCGAACAGCCAGTATTTTTACAGTTGCCACCTTTTAAAATGGCCAGTATTTGATTCTTTCATACAAAAGACAATTATTGCATGACACATATACCCACAGACAAGTCAAAGGATACGACGCCACACACAAGTCTGCATACATAGAAATGTTTGTGTACTATTTCAGGTGTATATGCCATTTTATATAGCAGTTAGGTGTTTGAAATACATAATAACTGAGTAATGCAACTCTCAAACAAAACATCTGATACAGTAATCTGAAAGCATAACATATGTTGCTGTCCAGGCCAGGGCCTTCATGTAGTACAACAATAACAAACACACTAGCCTGGAAGATAAGAATCAATCAACACTAATTAAGTACAGATGTAGTTCAGCAGCCTCCAATTACACTCTGTACTCAACCCCTAGGGAGAAAAGAATTAAGTTATCACAATGAAAATGTATCTGTTACATAACAATGCTTAACTTAAAGCAGCACTATCACACTGACAAACAGAACTGTGTGCAAGACAGTAACCACTAGCCCACCACTGTTCTCATGGTGAAATGTATGAAAATGTACAGCCATATACCTTCATGTGTCTTACTACTGATATCCCTCACATGTAACAGCCTAGGTTAAAAACGATGCATACCCCTCCGTCATAGAATGATTTACAGGGGCATATAACACTGTTACATACACTGACCTCTGGACTGTACAAGGTCACACACGTTTTGTCCAGCTGTTGCCCTCATATATATGGACACTACCCCACAATATGTGTGGGAGTCCACAACATCACTGGAATGATAGCAGGAATGCCAGCACTAAATAATGATAGGCCATTAAGTATCAACTTTCTACTGCATGATACCCTGACAAAGCCTGGTATATAAGTGGAGGACAGAGGTTGGAACACAAGGCCATATTTGCAATATTACTGTTATACACTGTGAAAGTTGCTGGTGTTACAGGATTGGTTGCATTATACCCTTACTCAGGAATATGAAGTCAAAAACACAAATGGATGTAGCCATGTACTGATAGCACTCAACAGAGAGAATGCCACTGATATATCAGAGACAAGACCTGTGTGGTCAACAGACAAAACATAACAGCCAGTCCTCTGGCCATCATGTGGATAAGCTCACAGCTGAGAGCTATGCAGACTGACTGCTTTCCATGCAAAACTAACATGTACACACAAACCCTGTAAAACTAATGGTATACAATGCATATAACAACAATACTCACACTTTCTGTAGGTCTGGAACATTATACAAATATGTAGTTGGCCTGTGTCTGTAAATCCTGTTGTAAGAGGTATTGCTACCTGCTGTCTGTAACACTGCTGCCCACACACAGGAAGGATGTCTTCCATATAGGAAAGGTAAAGGGACTACGCCCATGTGATGTAGTAATTTATAGTAGTGGATTGCCATGACAGTGGTAATTGGAAGTACTTCACAGCTGGCTGCATTCAATTAGCAAGTGGTGCAGAGGCTATCACCTGATCATGAGCAAAACCTACAAAATCCATGATGCAACAAAGCAGGTCAATCCCTGTAGTGGAGAGAGAGATTGAGAGAGAGAGAGAGAGAGAGAGAGAGAAATAAACTAAATAAATCTACAAACCAAACCAAAACAAAAGTATATAACACAAGAGACACATGAAAATGTACCTAGAAGAGAGGCCAATACTACAACAGGCATGTGAAACATATATGCATGTAATTGAATGTAGTACATGGTCTGTAATAATGGGATAGATGATATGGAAGATTTATATGTGCCATCAAGACTTGTTGTAATGATGTCCTGCAGAACAACAGCTATGTGGAGGAAGGAGAGTTAGAGAGTGTGGACCTGATGTTTGAATGCACTCTCTCTCTCTCTCTCTCTCTCTATATATATATATATATATATATATATAAACATGTATGTCTACAGATATACAGGCACATATATATATATATATATGTATATCACACACACACACACACACACATATGTATATATATATATATATATATATATATATATATGTGTGTGTGTGTGTGTGTGTGTGTGTGTGTGTGTGTATATATATATATATATATATATATATATATATATATATATACATTCAGATTGTTGAATGACAGTGCTGCATGATAAGTGTAAGAAAATATCACACATATCTATACACATGTATGTATATATATATATATATATATATATATATATATATATATATATATATATATATATATATATATACAGTAGTAAGCCAGTGCGAAATGGACAGTTATGTCTGGTGTGAAATCCATATTGGGAACATGAGATTAGATTGATATGTCAGGGAAGGCTAGCTGGCATATATGGGAAGGCATTTTGGATTGGAAGACAGACAAGTCAGCATACAGGGGCGGTGGGTGAACACCTTGGATGGGGAGTGGTGTTTGGAAAGTGGAAGCCCATGAGCCACAAAATTGAAACAATGGGACCAAGGTCCCCACCCATGGGCAGTCACAACTGCACCTTCATGGCCCTGAAGGTGCCTGAGCTGGGGGCTGAGCAGGAGGAGCATGTGGACCCTGTAATTGTGTACTGAGGGCCTCAAGGTGGTGTAGCACAACCCCCAAGTCTCTGTGGAGCTCCCTATGCACCAGACCCTGGACCTGACTTCAGGTGACAGGATCCTGTCTGTGTGTGCTCCCAGGGGGGAATGAACACCATATCCTGAGGTGGTTCCACCTGAATGTAGTGCAGGACCAGCAGATGATGAGGTCCCAGGATGGTTCCCAGATGTGCTGTGGCCTGGTAACATGGCCAGATGAGGTGGGAGAGGTGGTTTTGCTGGGAACAGGCTTCACAAACATGCTATTGTGTCATAGTTATAGAACATATGTGGGTAGTAATAGTCCACACAATCCAGGATTACATCTACCAGCATGCATAGATATCCCCATTTACACAAAACATCAGATTTGGAGTAGTCACATAGCAAACAGAACACATGCATATATGGAACCATAGTGGCCCTTACAATGGCATGCAGGTGAAATTGTTAGCAACAGGCCACCAATGATAATGTTTCAACATGGAACATGACCAGAAACACATTGCACAATTTGTTGTACAATACAATATATGTTGAGTTGTGTGTTCAGATTATTGTTGCAGATATGGTGGGGGGAGACAGAGATGTCAGTTAACAACTATTATGTACTTGCAGTATGAGGTCCTCAGACCTTTTTTCCTCTTTATGTCTTTCAGGCACAATGTGTAGAGAGCGTTTCCCAGTTTACTCGCCCCAGGAAAATGAAGTCATAATAAACTACCTGGTGCAGCACTATCACACCCTCTTTGCCCATACAGCCCATGATCTACAGGAGAGGACCACCCTGTGGAACGAGCTCATCCACAGGGTAAACGATGTTGGCCTGCATAACCGCAGTTATGAGCAGGTCCAACATCATTGCACTGACCTCATCCGCCATGCCTGGCACTGTGCTGCTGCAGTCAGGAGGGACCAGCTAGCCACAGGTCGGGGTAATGACATCCAGCCCCCCCTGACACATGCTGAGGAGCTCCTCACCAACCTCGGGGCACCTGGCCGCCATCAAAGCCAAGAACCACCTGATAGCATTGTGGAGACGGGTGCTACCCACACAATGAATGAGGAGCACACAGGTAAGGCCATAGGACACATCAGTAGACCACTGTTGCTTATCCATCTGTAGAGTTTAATCATGCATATGTGAGATAAAATATATATAGTCTGTTGCTGCATTGTAGTAATAAACAGATGTGCATAATCAGTAGTATTGTGGGTTTGTACAGTTGATATACTGAAATGCTGCTCCCACCCTGTACCAATGCCACAGGTGTGGCTACTGACATCACATCTCTCACACAACTATGTAGGTCCCTCTAGTATACCTCTGGGGCAGCTGCCTGTAGCTGGCGAGTATGGTGTTGCTTGTTAAGGTTTGCCAATACACCGGCAATGTTATGGCCATGGTATTTGCCATGCACACATTTAACACACCTACCCATAATGCATGCTGTACATGTTTACTTATTGTTGCTGTTAACTGCACTGCATCACAGTGGTCACCATGGTGGCATATCTGAAGGGTATGTAAGAGTCCTGCAATATAACTAACAACCTGTCATTGCAAGACATGTGCACAGAGATGAACATAATGGTGGGAAAATGGCCTACAGTAGGAACATGTCTGAAACATCACCCTTATACAGTGCTACAACAGTGTATATATCACTATTACAATGGCAACTGTTACAGATCTATACAATGGCATATCACAGTACCACATTCCACAACCCTTACAACCTGTAATGTGGTCCTAACATGAGCAATGAATGTGTAATATGGAATCCTATGTTAGGACAGCAAATATGAGGAATACATACCTTAACAAACACTGGAAGCATATGTGTGCACACATTCCAAATAACATATTGTGGAAGCAGCTTTTGAGGTACTGACAGCATTCACTCTTCATGAGTATGCCTTCTAGCAAGTACAGGTCCTCAATGTCACACCATGAAATGGTCTGCTGTCCAAGACATATTTCCATCACATTTACCCACTCACCTGCAACAGAGGCAGCTGTAGTTTGCACACATCTTACAAGCCATTGAATGAATCCCATACCCAACAGGTAGCATGCAGGAGTGAGACACGTAGCCTTACCTCACCATTGTATATACCATGGCAGACAGTTATGTATGTGATGAGGATGTATGGGACAACATTAATGTAGGAAATAAACAGATGGCCATCCAAGACAGATGACGACACATGCTGAAAACTGGTCATGTAAGCTGCCTAATAACATGCCGCATTACTGAGGGAGTTGCTGGAATGTCTAGCAAGTACCGGCTGTGCAGTACCTGTGTCAACAATCGCCTGGACTCTGTAAAAGTGTGGCCCATGGGTTAGGGTAATCAGATGGGACAGTTGTTCCACATGAAACATCAGCTAGGGCTCTCTACAGGTAGCATATGCATAACATCAAAAGCCCCCAAAGGCATGTGTTGCAGTGTGTAATGGTGCACAATGACCAAGTTCAAAACCTACAGACAGTATCAATTAAGATACACGTGCTGCACAAGCAGCACCTCACTCCACCTCAGGCCCACCTTCCCCATCTGTACCTTGCTGGTACCAGTGTACACCTGTATGTTTGCCATTCATTAGCAGGGACTAGGCCAGTACACATGGTGTTCTGAATTTGGGACACTGCAAAATGACACTCATGTGTAGCCCAAAGCTGTCAAGCATCTTCAAAAAAGCCGGGGATGGGGAGGGATGTCATCCTAAAACACAACAGTGAACTGAAGCAGACATCCAAAGCCCCTAAGAATGGCTGTATCTGCACACAGTCAAGGTCACGAATTGTGGCAGACATAACCCTGACTCCACAGGAATAGTGAAGGCACTGTGTGACCTCCAAGGGCTGTGCACATGAGTTGACTTGCAATCTTGCATAGTTGGGGGGCATTTGTAGGGCAGAGTGACCAAATACTGGCAAGTGCAGATGGGCCATGCTATTATACCCCTTCCAGGAATAGTGACTGCTGTAGTACAATTAAAAGTCGGTGCAACAAACCATCATGTTAAGGGTGTGCACACTTTTGCACCCACAGATTGTTTGCATCGCAATCAGCATCTGCACAACTAACACATTTGTTTGATACTGCATTTGATTGCACAGGTCATATGTCACATATCAGGTTCGTATAATGTTAACATATGCAGTATTGTGGCCCCATGGCATATGAGGGAAGAGGGTGCCATGTCAATAAGAGTGTGTACACTCCTCATAGCCACAATAAGGTTTGAAGGTTGTCAGTGTAATTGTATTTTATTGGTCGTACATATACCACTGATGATGAGATCTGCAAATCAGACATCAGGCATTCACTATTGACATCTGTCCACATATCATCCCAGGTATGTGTCAGACAAACACATAGGGGCTGTGAGAAGCAGAACAACCATAACTGACACACATATACACATTCAGCAATAGCGTGTACACCTGTGAGGTATGGTGCACAGTACATGCCATGGTGCTAAACAGGTGCACAGCAATACTGTGTAAATGGGTGCAGTGTGTTCCAGGGGAAGGGCATCACCTACTAACACAACCCATGCATCACAGAGATGTGTAATGTTGGTAATAGGGATTGACTATAGCTGCAGTGCATGCTGTAAAGTGTCATGTGCCATATACGTTGACAGATGGGTAATGAGTGGTCTGTGTGTAATATCTTTGTGCAACCTCACCTATAAGTGTGTGTGTGTGTGTGTGTGTGTGTGTGTGTGTGTGTGTGTGTGTGTGTGTGTGTGTGTGTGTGTGTGTGTGTGTGTGTGTGTGTGTTTACAGTTAAGCAATGATGTACAGGTCTTAAAGTGCCTTTCTTGTTTTCACCTCACAGGTGGCGAGGTGGGTCAGGGTCCCTCCTGCAGGCAAACTGATGTTAGTGTCCATACAGACTCTGACAATGATGATAGGTGTGTTGAGGCACAGCTGTGCCATCATTTGACATCCCACTGTACCCCATCACCAGTGTGGCCATAGATGAGGGACACAGGTGGGGTGTGGGCATGGGACAGTGTGTGTGTCTATGGTATGGTACATGTGTCTGGGCAGCCCAGCCATGGATGCCTGGCAGGACACACACAGCAGATGTACAGGGGTGCTGCTGGGAGGCTGCTAGTCATCATGCCCCTGGCAGAAGTGCCACGGCTGATGTCATCAGATGCATGTTTCAGGCCTTCATGGAGGTGCAGGCATGTATGGAATGGTATACTAGACAGGGTCTGAGGCTGCAGAGGGCTATTCATTCTGCTGTTACTGACAACATCCGTGATCTTGCAGGTGCCCACCGTTATTTTGCAGAGGTCCTGGATAGACAGTTGGGTGAGATGGTGGGAATCATCCACCATGGAATGTATGTGCTTGAGCATATGGTTGGAGTAGTGTGACAGCCACGTGGATGTAGGCCAGCAACACCAACAGGTGGAGGTCGACGTGGACATGCAAAAAGTCAGAGCCGCTCCCATAGTGGCAGTACCAGCCCCAGCACTGCAGGGGGGTGCTGTCCACACCACAACATAGCAGGCCACGTGCATGTGGCCCTGGCCAGTCCCAAGAGGCACCCAGATCCAGCGGACATATGTCATCATCAGGAGAAAGTACCATATCGTGGCTTTACCTGGTAGTGCCCGTGGAACCCCTGGCAGGCACAGTTCTCGTGTCCATGGCCAGAGACAGTTAACTGCACACCTTGCCAGGTATGGTCTGCAGCTGTCCAACAAACCCCTGTATAGGGCAGCCATATGACAGAACTGTGTGCATGGATATACACACACACACATCGCCAATACAGCTAGGGCAACTCCATACCTAAATACACCATATCTGCACATTCCAATTATTAATGAAACTCCCTAACACACACACATGATGTCAAATGAATGGCTCAGCCTAGGTCTCTGGCAAACCCACAACACACCCTGTGCATATGATGATACCTGTGCCACGTTCCTGTCATCCGTAACATTGACACAGGGACAGGCTAATATGGTTGTGATGCACAGGGTGACTCTACTACAGTGTACCAATGTAATGCTGTGTAACATCTTTTCAGCACTAAAGTTTAATGCTTACATGTCAGGATGTGTAGCTGTCCAGCCATGATGCATTATAGCTGTTATTAACATTGAGTGATTGTGGTCTCCATAATGTATTCTGTTTGTGTTGTAGGTGTCTATATGTCAGCAGGATGTTGGTCTGCTTCTGTTTCCTACAAGGGGTATGGCACTGTGGTGACACCTTGACTATGCCATATCCTGGTTAGAGCTGAACACAAGTCACAGGTCTGTATAACAGTTACTGCATGTGCCACATGCCTGATACGTCTGAGGGGTGTATACAGGTGAGTACATGGTGGCTGATGTCAGCAGCCCTTATACAGTGGACAATGGTAAGTGTACTGGGTGATACACACCACAGGTTTGTGTATAAAACACACACACACACACACACACACACACACACACACACACACACACACACACACACACACACGCACACACACACACACACACACACACACACACACACACACACACACACACACACACAGAGGCTTTGGTGTTGATGCCATATGCAGAGAATACTGTACACATGGATTTATGTACTTTTGCAAGGAACCCATTTTAGCCTATGTAATTCCACCAAAACAGAATAGGCACAACGTCACATTGGGAAATAATCAGTCTGCTAGTTTAATGTCATTGACAATGGTACTGGCAGGGTATATGTCTGCTTCATCAATGTAGTGCAATCCTCAACTTGGTAAACATAGGTGTGCTGTGTGGGTGGCACAGCCCTACCCTTTGGAGGGTGTGGGTGGTGTAGAACTGCAGACAGTGTGACTAACAACTACTTAACCTGTTAACATAAACTGTACATTATTACAGCCAATTAAGCGGGGGATACACTCAACAATAACCGCAATGATGGTTGCTGTGTCCACAAGATCCACACCCAGCTATATATACCAACCCCAGTATTGTTGTACAGATATACAGTGGGGAAGAGGGCATTTACACATCTATTACTAGTTTTGATGGAATGAATTTCCACAAGATGATACCTGTGAAATGTTAGCATTTGCTAGTCACTTCTCAGACAGATGACCTCCTGGGACATGTATTTTCTGCAAACTGAAGTAGATCCCTTCACATACACACACACACACACACACACACACACACACACACACACACACACACACACACACACACACACACACACACACACACACACACACACTCTTACTTGGCAACACTGGACTCGAACCCCATGTGTTGGTCTGGCCCTACAAACATGTATGCTGATAGGGTACCATAAACTGAAGCAGTTTACCATCAAATGGTCGACAGTAACATGCTCGACAGCCATCTCCTCGACCATGGTAGGAGAGACTGTCGGAATGTCGACGTTCATTTGTACATCAGTTTAAAAGGACTTACACGGGTAGGGAGTTTAAGCATGTATTTCAATGGGATATTTCCACCTTAAGGTAGACAGAATTTGTCGATGTTACTGTGTTGATCATACGACCTACTTCATAGTCATGAGTCGACGTTATTTGTCGTGGAAATCACTGTTCGTGGACGTGATTTTTGTCCTTTTGATAGTAAACCCATTGGAGCAGCATGCAGCATCACATAGAACTGGACCAAGGACAATGACATCTACCACAGTTTGTACACAGGCCAAGGTGCATATTCACAACACACATTCTGTTGACAATCACCATAAGGACACAGACCTCATTACTGTACACACTACAACAGAATGTCCAGGTTTTGCCCTGAAATATAAGTCCTACTATACATAACATGTCTAGCAGTCTGATATCTGACTGGCTTGTTATCAGGTATGATGTCAGTAAATAATGATGTACTGAACATATGCATCTCTTACTGCATGCCATATGTACAAAGGTTGACAGAGTTGTGGCTGGAGGCACAAACACAGGGCCAGTATTGACATGTTGCTGTGATAAATCCATACATTTACTGGTGTAACAGGGTTTGCTGTGACATATGTCTTCTGAGGGATATGAAGTCAGTAACTCACATGGCTGTCACCATGTACTGACTGAAATCCTCAGAGTATGCTTATGCATTTCTAAAGATAGGAAATATGTGAGTAACACAACACATGTAAGACTCCAAATACTGGCCAGTCTGCAGATAGCCCTACAGGTGAGAGTTTCCTCAACCACATAACACTGTCATGACAGATATTAAATCATGTAGAACAGCCATATCCACAGAAAACCTGTTAAACTAACATTACTTCAAATGTAATAGAGCAACATATACATTCTGTTCTCATGTCTGGAACATCCTCCTCCTGTTTGTTGGCCTGTCTCCACAGTGTATGTTGTAAGAGGCATATACAACTATCCTTTGTGATGCTGTTTGCCAAACACCCACATGAAGGCCTGCTCACAGTGAAGGAAAAGGGCCAACATCCAGATGAAGTGCTTAGTTATAGGAGTGTGTTTCCATACAATTGGCTATAGGAATGAGACCACAGCTGTTCGACATGCAATCAGCTAGTGGGGGGCTGCAATTCGTGCACAGGCCATCAGCTGATCATGAGCATCACTTACAAAACTCAAGCTGCTGCCTAAACAAAGCAGGTGTACTTTTCCATATCCACCAGAGACAGTGTGTGAGAGAGACAGACAGAGACAAAGTAAGAAAGGAAGGGAGAAGGAGAGTAAGAGCCAAGCATGTTTGTGTATGATCCATGTGTGGAGAGTGGTATCTGGGCATTATGACGGTTGCCTATATTGTGTAATAATCCATACTGTCACATGGTAATTGCACATGGCTGTATACATTTATGGCTGAGGATTGTCGACAAGAATCTCTACAATGGTTGGAAAATGTTGGCCTTGTAATGCTGATAATGGGACATGTAGCTCCTCAATATAATGATGTGGCAAAACCGACACTGCAATGGACCCTGTCATTACACAATCACCCCACCACTCACACAGATAACACACACACACAAACACACACTTACTAGGACTGAGTTTCAAAGCCCTACCTGACTATGTATTGCTATTACATTGTTATGCAATTATTGCATGTGCCACAGAGCTTACATGTTGGAGAGCTGTCCAAAGGTATCTTTGAAAGTGAGTGACATCAGCAAAAGTGATAAAGGAAGGATAAGGGAAGTGTAGTACATGTGACTGTCCACAAAATCAGGCATCAAGGAAGACACAACCACACTTTCTCAGGGAATCACAAACATTATCACAGTTGGCAGGGTCAGGATTAGAACTCCTACCGAACTAACTTGCTACACTACAGTATTATGCAGTTATCACATGCACCACAAAGTATATCAAGTTGACACACACACACACACACACACACACACACACACACACACACACACACACACACACACACACTTACTTACTTGCGGGTTCATTGCTTCACAGGTGTGTAGTAGCTGACTGTGCCGGAAGGCTGTACAAGGCTAGGGAAAGAGAATACCTTGATATCAGGCCATATGACAATGGTCTCCAGTGTGGCTCAGGGCTGTAGTCCCTGGATTGGCCCACACAGGTGGGTATTGTATTCACCATCCACTTATCTGGGTTACTATTGTGGGTGGCCAGTGCTGTGCAATGCTTGCCATGTATGTGATCTTTATTCCATAACATGGACAGTGTCTGGGTTGTGCACATGTCTCACATGCATGTTCTGTGACATGTGGAAGTGTACCTGGGGTCTCTGGGGCATTTTGTGTGGACAGATTGTTATCATCTGATGTGGTATTCCTGACCTCATGTGATGAGACCTAGCTATGGAACTGAGGTTGTGCCTGCACCTACATTGACAGCATGATACAAGTATTCAGTGGAGTTAGTGGCATCTGTCCATAAAGGGCATGTGTATAAGGCATGGTATTCACTTTGTGGGTTACATTTGCAGACTCTACAATTGTTGCAGGCATCCAGTGGGGAACATAGCAAAGGACCACTGTAAGCAATTATTTGCCTATTGTATGGATGGAACAAGGTGCCATGTCCTTTTACTTGCTGGATAACACACACTCAGTCAGGAGATGTTACACATCACTGTACATTCTGATGTCAGTGGCAGTGTTGTGGTCAACAGGCATGTAGTCCACTGCAATCACACCGTGGTTACTATCTGTGGGCAACTTGCAGAGAACTACCAATATAGTGGTTGTTGCCTAGCCAAGTGTGTTTGTGTATGAGACATGGGTGGAGCATGCTCTCTGAGTAATACAAGGGTTGCCTATATTGTTCACCAATCCATAATGTTACATGTAGGGCTATGGATTTTCTACACCAGCCTCTCTGCTGTTTGACATATGTTGTCCTTGTAAGGTGGACATTGTGACATATAGTAGGTCCTCAATATAATAATTTAGCAAAACCTGCCCTACAATGCATCCTGTCATTACACAATCACAGCAACTTCCACAGAGAATACTAATGACAAACACACACACTTGCCAGTACTGAGATTGAAACCCCTACATAGCTATGCATTGCTACTACAGTGTACCACATTTATCACACTCACCACGGATTTTATTGGATGGATGTTGTCCCAAGGTACTTCTAAGGTGAGGAACATCACCAGCCCTTGTAAATACTGGCATTGGGTGATGTAGTGAGTGAGAGATCCCAAAAATAAGTTCTCCCTTATCACACATGCACACTTGCTATGGGTAAGGTCCAAACCTCTAGCTAACAACCTTTATGGACCATTATGGCTACACATTTACCACTCAGGCTCTGAGATGTGTACTGGCTGTAAATAGAGACAAAAGCTTTGAAGTACACACACAAACACTTACCAGAGATGAGATTCAAACCCCTAACTGTGCAGTTACTGCTACTACATTGTTCTGCATTTCTGGCATGCACCACAAAGCTTGCATGGCTAATCCTTCTCTAAAGGCTTATTTCAAGGTAGATGAAGTAGCTAAAGTAGGGAAATGGGAGGTGTAGTGACTGTGAATGGCCTAAAAGCATTACTCTCTACATGCACATAGAATTTCACAATTGCCATGTCAGGGATTAGAACTCCAACCTAACTAGTACATCACACTATCATATTACACACTTATTGCATGTGCCATGGAGCTTATAGGATTCACCCTTCTCCAAAGGTGTATTTCAAGGTGAATGACATCAGCAGCCTTACTAAAGTAGGGCAATGGGAGGTGTAGTGTCTATGAATGGCTTCAAAATCATTGATTCCTACACACACAAACAGGTTTCACAGTTGCCATGTCTGGGATTAGAACTCCTATCAAGCTAGTACATCACACTATAGCATTACACAGTTACTGCACACACCACAGAGCTTATGGGAATGAGCTTTGTCCAAAGGGGTATTTCAAGGTGACTGACATCAACAGGCTAGCTAAACAAGGGCAATGGGGAGTGCAGTGCATGTGAATGGGCCATAAAACATTCCTCTGGAAACACACACAACACTCAGTCACACACAACTTTACATTTGACAGGACTGTGTATACAACTGCTAGATGAATAACGACTTGTACTGCCATGTTACACAGTTACCACAAGAACCACAGACACTATAGTGCTGAGGGCTACCAGAAGCAAATGTCTACAGTGATAGACACTGGCACATCATGTGGTATTGGCCAATTGGCTGTTTGTTGGGTGGGACAGGCCTCATGATGGGAAGCTCTTTGTCACTGTCTGTCTCTCTCTTCCCCACATCTCTGTTTGTGTATGTTTGACCTATTATAGTGTGTTGTCTTTGGATATATGTGTGTAGTCCTTTCCAATGTGTGTGCAATGTGGTGTGTGTGCACATACATCTGCGACTGACAGATATGTATAGTCCACAGTTGTTGCCAGATATGAGCTTCATTCCCAGTATGACCCTTCTGTGTTTTGTTATCAGACATGGCCTTCATTTTTATAAGTGTGGGAGCATGCCCAGTATGACCTTCTGCATTTTGTTGTCAGACATGGGCTTCATTTCTCTAAGTGTGGGGGCATGCCCATTATGACCTTCTGTATTGAATTTGTGAATCCATTCCAGGTAGATTGCACTCCAGTGCAGGCATTTGTGTTCTACACCTACAGCTAGCAACCTGTTTCTGCAGGATACCTGTAGCTAGGCTGATAATATGGAGTCACAATTGGCAAAGGATAGTGGGATACTGTAACTAATTGTGTCTGTGCTGCTTTTGCTACATGGTTTTGTTGTTAGCAGAGATATTCAGACAAATGTACTGTTTTACACTGTGATGTATTATGTCATCAACTACTGACAGATATACGTATTTTCTCAGAGTAATTTCCTGGGGAATACATGATGAATGAAGCTGTGTCCAGTATTGTGGTCTGCAGCCAACATATTCTTGCACAGTCATGCCATTCTGGAGGGGGAGCTGCAGACACTTGCTGATGGGTCTGCTTAAATGGTCCAGCACCTTGGTACTGTGGTGGCTGAGGATCCCATGCTTGTACATCTATCGACATGACAGAATGGCCAT
This sequence comes from Protopterus annectens, assembly GCF_019279795.1. NCBI lineage: Eukaryota > Metazoa > Chordata > Ceratodontiformes > Protopteridae > Protopterus > Protopterus annectens. Next base: position 732,091,543 of record NC_056728.1, on the reverse strand, counting down.
ATCCTGCTGTGGGCATACTTCTCAGCTGTACAGATTCACACAGGTTACCCAGAGGCAGGGCTCATATATCTGGTCATTTCCCCTTCACATTGTGGTTTACAAGCAGGTTTGCAGCCACCCAGTCCTGGGTTTGCAGGCAGGGATAGTATGGGCACACATCAGGGATTCAGACTTCACACTCTCCATGCTTCTACCCCCCCCCCCGTTATTCTATCCTCTTCCTAACATTATGCAAGTGATGTCTGATAAGTATCCCTATAGTTATCACTTCATCCCAGCAGTATTTAGGGGTTGGTCCACAGTTCATGTAGTAGGACATGGTGGACATGCTACTGGGATTTGTCGAGATGGCTTTGCATTTGTGTTCACTGGACTGTGTTATGTCGTTATTTGGGACTCTGTGAGATAACATACATTGGCAGTATGGGTGAGACACAGGCCTTTGACAGAGGACTGTAGGGCATTTGGTAGTGATGTAGGTCATCTGTAGCAGGCCACTGCATTTTGTCACTCCTACAGTCCCAGGCTGCAAGCCACTGGATTCCCCTGGGGTGACAGGGTAGGTGTGCAAGATGTTAATGGCAATAATTTCTGTCCTTATTAATCCATTGGTGTGGATGCTGGCAGGGTGCTATTTACAGCTAGGGACACACCTGCATGGGACACCTCTTCAGCATGCTGCATTCTGTGGGTATTCCCATACAGAAGTGGGGGTCATATTTTACTCATTCCCAACAGCAGAGATATGACCTGTGATGAACCTGTGGCTGATGGTGAGGTGAGCTGAGTGCATGTGTGCTATGGAAGCTTCTTGCAGCTGACTCACATATATACATGGGGGATTCCCCTTATGCTGGCTTGTGCAGGGACATCAGTGGTTTCTCAGTACTTCATAGCTGTGCCTTTTGTGGTCTGCCAGTGTTTGGCCAGACTACATCAGTATTCCATACTACACGGACAACTAATGTGCTGCTAACCTGTATGTACAATTTCAAAGGTATGTCCATTTGACAGTTACATTTTATATACTCTGTCTAGGGTACTTCCACCTGTGTACTGTGTATATGTCTGGGCCCACATTCATGCCATGTCTATCTTTCAGATGGTGATGGATATTACATCTGAACAATTAGTATGGATTACTGCTGCATTGGGTCTTGCTGGAATGCATTGTGTTTGGCACTGCAGTTGTTGGAACTTGGTCCTGTCATCAACAGTACTGGCCATAGGCCACCAGGACGCAACCCTCCATGCCTGCATGCTGACCACTTTCACACAATATACAACACACAACAACCTAACACATAGAACCCTGCATATCATACACGTGCAACAATCTATCCTGCTAATTTGTCCAGCTCAGGTAATCTGTACTCCACTGTTATTATACCCACACATATATGTTACTACATTTCTACATAGGAATGGGGGGGGCACACCCAACAACTGTAAACATTTGCTATGACTGTACTAGTATTTCAAGTACTCTGTTGGCTTCCATTTCATTCTGTATTCTGATCTATCATGCAGACTAGAGGCATATCAGTGGAGTACAGATCTTAGGTTTTATAGACCTACATTTCAGTTTCAGACTTCTTAACATCCAACTGCCTGACCTGTTGTAGTCTGTCTGTGTAGTTCTGGAGGGGGGCTGTTCTCCATTGCTATCAACCAGAGGCCTTAGCACAGCCTTTCTTTGTGGTCATCTACACCATTCCTGCTGTTTGAGACTGTTGTTGGGTATGTGAGTCTCACTGACATGCATGTGTGTGTCCTATGGACACACATTTGGCCTACCACATGTCCTGCAGTGGGATTTGTCACCTTGTCTAGTACAGCCTACTATGTTGACACCAGTATCTGTTATGGATTTCATGCTGCCCATATAGGCGTCTACTATCTGCTGCCATCCCATTCAGCCACCCGATTCCCTTGCATGTTCACATCCGTACCATAGATACAAGTAGCAGAACATACTACTCCATTCAGCAATTGATAGGGAGAATGACTTACCTTGTGGCTGTGACAGTATTGAGGATGGTGCTGGAGGGCTGACTATGTTGGATAGTGTTGTGATTGGCATCCTTTTTACTGTATGTACCAGTCAGAGAGAGGTATCATTCCCTCGGTTCCTACCATGTCAGTGTATGTGCTATGCATTGCCTCTTTGCCAAAGCCTGGGCATACTGAGCATGCCTCCTTCTGCCTACAGGGGCCAGCTCAGGTTGTTCCTCCCCCAAGTCACTCTGTGCCTATGCTGGCCTTGGCAATGGTGGGGGGCTGTGTGGCCCTGCCCCATGCTGTTCCTGCTGCAGCTGTTTCCGCAGAATCATATTGTGTAGCATGGCACATACAATGACAATTTGTGTACATGTAGCTGGACAGTACTGCAAGGCTTCACCGGATATGTCAGGGCACTGGAACTGTGACTTGTGCAACCCAAACACATGCACTATTATGATTCTGTATCGTGCATGTGCCTCATTATGGAGTTCTTGTTCAGGTGTGTGTGCATTTCTGATGGGTGTCATCAGCCACGGCTCCAGTGCGTAACCAGCATCCCCCACTAGGTGGCCATATGTGATGTCCCCATTGGCAAATCCCTGGTACATCTGCGTCATATGCCAGATGTGGGAGTCATGATATCTTCCAGGGCTGCCAGCACACACATTCATTATAATGCCCTGGGCATCGCACATGACCTGGCAGTTGATGAAGGGGAAGCCCTTGTGGTTTATGTAGACCCTACCCCGCTTACCGGGTGGTGCTTTGATGTGTATGTGCATGCAGTCTATAGCACCCACTACCTCAGGGTATTCTGCTATTTGGTGGAAAGATGTATATTGCTGGTCAATGCCTCATGTGTGTTGTGGAAATATATTTGCTCGCCGGCATGTGCTGACATACCATCCAGGAACTGGTGGAGTACCCTGGATGCTGATGCCTGTGAGATCCCCATCATATCCTCAGTTGACCTTTGGAAGGTACCTATGGCTAGTATTCTTAAGCCTACACATACCTTGGTATCCACTGGGATGGGTTCTCCTCTGTTGGTTCTGTTGTGAGGCGTAGCTGGCACAGCTCAACAATTTGCTGTAGGAAGTCCCTGTCCACCCTATAGCACCCTATAGCGCCCCACTATCTCCAGCTCATGTAGCCCCTGGTAGGTTACTCTGGGTCTGTACTCTCTTCTCCTTCTCCTCACTATGGGTTGGTCATCAGCATTCTCATCCTCACCACCCTCAGCCTCTTCCACATATTGATTTATGAGAGCAAAAGCAGCCCCTATCATTTTGTTACTTTTGTTAGGAAAAATTTCCCTATTTGTGTACACCGGCGGAGTAGAGTTTGTGGGAAAAAACAGACGGCAAGGTTTTGCTTAGTTAATAGTAGTGTGCTGGGCTGGGCTGGGCTGCTGCCTGTGTAATTGGCTGATTCTGATACATTTCACCTGCCAGCTATGCTAGTTCTCCTTGATTGCCTTCCAACTGCTGTTTTCCCTTCCCATTGCCTTTCTATTTAAGCCCCGAGGCATGCTGCACAAACCCAGTGCTCAGATGTGAACTAAGCTGCTATTTCCTTTTTTTTTTGTTTAAAACCCGGTGCGCGATGCACACACCAATTTAGGCAATGTAAATACTGCTAGGCAGCTTCAGACACACCCCTTCCTTAACTGTGCTTAGCTAAGGGCAAACATGGGCCACAGAACTCCAATAAGCTTACAGCATGCATTACATACCCCCTTATGAAGTCATCTAGCTCTTAGGCTTACACCATGGTATTACTGCACCTACATGTTTGGGTGCAAGCTAGCAGTGAGGGGAAATCTGTGATTCAGTATCACTGCCCTCATTTACATAGGATTGACTGCTAATGCACGGTTACAAAACCAACATTCAGCCTTCCCCCTTAACAACCACTATTTCATGGTCTTGTTGTGTTATGCATGCCATTGACTATTATGGCAAAATTATGATTCTGGTTTAAAAGCTTATTTCCAGCTTTTTTTTAATTATTTTCAGCTGATCCCATTTGCACACCGCTGCCCTGTGCTTAAACAGATGAAATCGGCCAAAAAAAAGTTAATTTTTATAATTTTGCAACTAATTTTCATGCCTAACCTTTCTAATGCATGTGTTTTTATGAGCTGTCATGCCTCCGTTTTGTAGTTTGCAGAACTGTATTCAGCTACTGGCTGAATACATTTCTGCAGTCTACACTATTCCTGCACGGATGCCTGCCTGCTTCCTGGATCACTAATTCATCTCATTTGCATGGTTTTCTCCAGCAAATGAGGTAATTAGCATACAGGGGCTGTGTCCATGCAGGAATAGTGCAGGAGCGCTCGTGCATGTCCCGGGAGCTCATTCCTGGATCGCACGTCAGCCATATTGCCTGCAGCAGCTCTTGCACTATTCCTGCATGCTGTGCTGAGCTTGCTGAATCCTGGAGATAGAGTTTTTATTAATTGAATGTCATTTATTAGGGAAGAGATGTCATTAATTGAGTGATTACTGCTGTTATCAATGTTAGCTTGTATGAATGTCAGATACAGCCTGATGAAGCAATTGTAAAAACACGTTTGCTGTTATTAAAGTTTTTCATTGTTACGTGGTACCCAAGGATCATTTTGCTTTCTACAGTTGATTTATGTTACAGCTCTGGACTTTATGTTGGTAACTGTTGTTTGTTCTTCTGTGGTAAGATCATGAAAGGAGATGTGATCCATGTTGAAATGCTTAAGACATTTGGCAGTTTGGGGGGGTGTCATTGTTAATGTGACTTTTTAGTGTTTAATGAAACAAAAGAAAAACCCTAGGAAATAGCTAATGACTTGCTTTCTAATCTTTACCCATTCCCAATATCCACTTGTGTAACTTGGCCCCATTTCTCATTCTATACTTTAGCCCACTAGGCTTTTATGAGGACAAACAGTTAATTTCCGTATAAAAATGTATGTATGCCACACTCACCAGTCTTCTCTTACTGAATTCCAGTATAACTCAGTCATAAAAATAAAATAGATTGGAATGACAAGACCGTTTTACTATAGTACCTTACCTTGCTGAAACTTATTTTGCATGTTACTAACAGAAATTCCATTAACCATTTTCTCAGTATTTTCTGAGCCTTCAGTGTGAAGTTACACCATCCTTGCTTCCTGACTGTCGTCCGCAACTGTCCTAATATCTTGTAACCTACTGGTTTCCAGGTCTTTAAAGATTTATGTATGATTTGGACTTTGTTCTAATTATCTATCCCCTAACTCTCTAAAATGTACATGATTTTACTTGATTTCTTGTGAAACTGTGGGAAACCTACACCCACCAAGAGATTGCTACTGCAAAAATCTGTATAAGTGCTAAAATAGTGGGTACATAACTAATATGTGAACCAAGTTTCCTCTTAAATCTTTGTAATCCTGATTGTGTGATTTTACTACAGACTGTGAACTATGCTTAACTTGATTGTGTGATTTTACTACAGACTGTGAATTATGCTTCTACTTGTAACTCCTAAATATGTAACTTAATAACTTGGAGCTTTTCTCCCCGGGCCTCCGCTGAAAATGGACATATATCCAGTCGGACTATCCCAATAAACAAATGTAAAATCAATACATGAATATGTTCTTACCTATATGTGGTTATGTAACATCTGCCAGTAGTTCCTCCTACCCCTATCCCTTACATTTTCCCAACATGGCAGTCTTCATTTCTTTTCTGTCATGGGAACGAAGACCACTCCCCCTTTTTGATGAACATGTATTCACTGATAATTGCACATAATCATAGGTTCATAGGTTCATACTAGGCTATCTGGTATGGGGAACCTATTATTTATTTTTTTGTGCCTCTGTCGAGAGTGAGTGACAGGGAGGTCCCTGGGGTATATCTGCGATCTCCCATCCATTCCACAGCATAGGAGTCTTTGGGTGATGAATCTATCCCCCAGATTTTTGAGGGTGAAGCATATTCATCAAATCTGTTTTTTGATGGCCTTGTATGTTAGGCAAAGGTCACCTCTGTATCCTGACTTTTGTGGCCTCTCCAGCTGCTGCAAGTGTCGGGTCAGATACATGCCGAATGGGGCATGTCAGTAATCATTCTGGTGATGTGGTGGATGAGTGAATGATGGAGACTCCCTTGATCTAGATAGAATCCCTTCATGATAAGGTGGGCAGTGTAGAGGTCTTCCTAACTACTTTAGCTACATGGGTGTCGAATGACAGACTACTATCAACCTGGGGACCCAGGTCCCTCTGTCCCTGATCTCTTCTCAGTGGATTGCCACCTATTTACCTATTAGGTAGGTAGGTAACCTTGTTAGAAGGGGTATGATGATGCATTTTTTGGCATTTAACTTTTTTACCATGGCTCTCTGGCCAGTTACCATTTTCTGTGAGACCCTTCTGAAGGATATCTGTGTCAGATGTGTTTCTTTTATATGCGCAGTTGCAGTCATCTGCTCTGCACTTTTTCTCTCATAACCCTCCTGTGTTTTTGCTTGTGCTTGGAAACACCACTTGTGACAGAGATCGAGGGGACTGCCTTTTCCTCATCCTCATCAATGGTGTGACTGTTTCAAAAAGTCAACCAAGTTTAAAAGGCATGATCTGCTGCAGTCTTCCTTCTTGGAGTGCAGTATCCACCATCCGAGGATGATGCCAGGTCCTTGAGAGCTGTGGGTTTCATTTGGATCATGAGGATTTGTTGGAGGGGGGGGCCATCGGAATTTTTGGCTAGAATCGTTTGGAGAGAGATGTTCTCCTTTCAGGTATGGAGAAGTTTGGTACTGAATGCATCTGAAAGGATCAGTATGTATGTTGGGAGTTTAGAAATCAGTTTCTGTCTTCTCATTCATTATAACTCTTTTGTAGCTAGGTTTAGAGTTGCAGATTTTTTTCGAAATCTTTTTTTTTTTTATGATTTTCTCTCCCAGGTTTCTAATTTTTTTTCGGAATTTGAGCTCTTTCTATTTGATTTTATGTAGTTTCTTCCTTTTACCCTTTTTGATTTTGGATGATTAAGGTCCGGCCTGTTTCCTTTTACTTATGTAGTTCAAAGGGGTGTTGGGTTGCTTTTTTTTTTTATATCCCTACGGTGCTGGTGCTGGTTGTTTGTTAGGAGTATTATATGCTCAGTTGCTACTGTTTGCCCTTCGCTTGCTAATTTTGAGAGTCTTTGTTTTTAGAGGGTTTGTATCGGCTTTGAGAAGGGCTTTTAAGGAGTCTTTTTATTTTTAGAGAGTGTCAGCGGCTTTGAGTGTGTTTTCGGCTTTTTAGGGTTTTATTTCAGTAGGGGGTGGTACACCTCTGGTGTTGAACATTGTGCTCCCTACTCTAGTCCCAGTGATGATCTCTGGTGGGATGAGGGTGTCTAATTTTTAGACAGGTGTCTGATGGGATCATTGAGTAGCGGTCTAGGAACTATTGTTGGGTTGTTGATGGGTTGTTTGAGTTCCTGTTGAGTTTAGGCTTGTCTTCTCTTGTGGAGATGGTGTTTAGTTTTTGAATGTGAGTAGAGTTTCTATATTTAGTGAAGGTTTTAAGTGTATGAGGGTGTTGGTTGGATCCCAGCCATTTAGGGTATTAGGTTTTTCAAGGGTATGAGTGTGGGGGTTTTTGAGTTGTGGAGCAGTGCACCACAATTTGCAGAGTGCCACCAGTCTTGAGGTGTGGGTGTCCTTGATGCTCCGATGCACCCCCATGCGATGCAGGTATTCTGGATATGGGGCCCAGCACCATGATGAGTAATACCTATTTTTTGGTGGGGGTGCTCTCAGGGTGGAAAGGCGACAGGCCCGGGTAGTAGCTGAACCCTGGAAGATGTTCTGGGGTTGGCTCCAGAGCCTTCGACCGGGGAGATTGAGATCTGAAGACTGGCATCAGGCGCCGATTTGGTTTTCTGGCCTCGAGTGGTGCATTACCTTTTTTTAGACTTTTGGCTTTAGAGTTTCTAGATTTAGTTTTCCTTTTTGTGTTTCTAGGGTGGTAGGTTTAGGGGTTTGGTGTGCCTAAAAAAAGGCTTAATTTGAGAGCCTTTGGTCATAACTCCGGAATGGTGCAGCCAGGTGGCATATCCGTCCCATTTAGCCAGTGTGCAGTGTCAGCTTGTCATCCCAGAAGCACAGCATCTATGTAGGATCCCATCATTCAGAGTGTTTTTCCCTATTGTTGAATGACTGCATTCATTCTTGGTATTGTAGCATCATTCTTGGTCTCCGTATCCATACCGGTCAGGTCCATTGGATCTGCTCTCCAATCTCAAGTTCTCCTCAATGTCAAATAGGGAGAGTCCTCTCGTTTTACTCGGTGGCGAGACCCAGAGTGGACGCGTGGTGGGTGATGGAGTTCTGGCTGGACAGGACCTGAGTAGTGTTATGTGCTGTATGGCAGGGCACTAGCGCGCGTTATGTGTGTGTTTGACCCTTCAGCAGGCTGCTTCTGGGCTGCGCGTGTCTGTGTCTATGGAGTCACTGGCTGTAGTGTGTCTGTATTGTGTTTGTATGTGTGTGTGACTACTGTTTCTGACTTGTTTTTTGGGGTGACTGTGAGGTCCTGAGGTGAGGGTGTTGTGTGGGTGGTTTTTTTGATTGCTTGTGGTCCTTCTGCGGTTGTGGCTTCTGTTGTTTTGGAGCCTTTTTGTGTTTGGTTGTATGTGTGTTGTAATGTATAGTGTGTGTTTTTGTGTATATGTGTGTGTGTTGAGGGTGATATCCTCCTGTGTGTCAGAACTGGTCCCTCCTGCCTGGTCTTGTCCTGACCTATGTTTTCAGCGTTATATTTGTGTTTCAAGAGGGTTTTCTGTGTACATATAGTTGCATTGAGTTGCATGTATTTGTGTTTGCAATTGTAACATTGCCTGAGGATTCCCATCAATGAAGCATAGCATTGGACTGAAGAGGAGGACAAAAGCTTGAAACAGATGGCAAGAGAAGAGAGAAAAAAACGACATGCTAAGAGAAAGGGGCAAAAACTTTTGTAGAATGGGGGGTTGCCTTAGGTAATAGCTAGTGCAAAGAGTGCCGTGTCAAGGACAAAAAGTACGTATCAATAAAGTAAGTAAGAGTAGAGATAGTCTTTAATTATAGAGAGAGAATATTAGATGATCTTTTAATAGAATGATGCTTTTAATTATAGGATGGGCTGTTTGAGAAAGTAGTTAATTTAAAAATTTGAAGAAGTGGACTTTGGCAGAAAAATTTTTAAAGGTGCCTACCGTTGGTGCCCGAATTTGTAGCTTAACGCAACGGCAGCAACTGTCTCAACGGCTAAATAAGCGCTAAATGGCGAAAGCGTCTTTATAGCAGGGGCTGGAAAAGGGGCTGAAAAAAAGAAAATGAAATGAAAAAAACAAGCTAAGTTATTAAATTACTCCCCTTATGGAAAAAATGTTAGAGAAAAAAAAATGAATGTAAATGGAAATAATTAATAAAGGCACAGTGATAACAGGGGAAGGGCAGGCAGGGGCAGCAACTCAATGTTAGTCACTGCCACTGATGAACACAGAGACCCTCAGACAGCCTCACAGAAAAAAAGAAACATGAACTTTCAAACAGTTTCAGGAACAGCAAGCCTTAACTCAAAGACTTTAACTTTTGAAAAAAAGCAAAATTTTTTTTTTTTTTTTTTTTTTTTTTTTTTTTCAGAGACAAGTAATATCAAGTTATAACAGTGCAGTAAATGACCCCACACGAGAAAACCCTAGGTCAAGAGGAAAAAGCAAGGAAATATTAAAAAAATTTAAAAAAAATTTAAAATTAAGAACAAACGCAAACATTTTTGGCAGCTTTCTAAATACAGCTACTAATACAGAAATCTAATCAGAGTTTAACAAGCCACAAAAAAGAAAATAGCTAAGCAGCTATGCAGAAAAAAATAAAGCAAAAAAAGAAAAAAAAACTTCAAAAAATCTCAGTGGTCCCTCTTCTCTCTCAGCGGTTTTTCCTCTTGGAGGGTCCTACTGCAACATTTAAATTGTCAGGATCCCCCTCAGCATACCATTATAGTACTCATCCATTTTATATCCTGAAATAGATTACCATGGTTTGTTGACCAGCATATATTCAGTAAGTTAACCAGCATGTTTTTGCGGAGAAGTCCAGAGTACCCAGAAAAAAAAAGTCACAGTCAGAATTTGCAAACTCGATCCATGATGTATTCCAACACCAAATTTCAACCCCTGGACACTAGCACTGTGAGAAAATATATTAACTCCTGAACTGATCATGTTATCAATTTATGTTACTGTCTGCTTTGATGATTTCTTCAGGCCAACATTAGTTCACCAGGTAAATGTTTTTTTTTTTTCTGTTACAGATTTAATATTATTATTTTTGGTTTTATTGATTGTGGAAGTTAACATTTTATTTTACTGCTACTGGGACTATTTTTGCTTTAGGAGACAAGGTGACCCAGTGGTTTTGGTGATTGCATCAGAGATCCATGGTCAGGGGTTCAGTCCAGGCCTCTTAACTCTAATTGCATGGAGTTTACATGTTCTTTCTGTTTGAACTGTGGTGGTCTCTGAAAAATCTGGTTCTGTCTCAAAAACATGTGTTTGATATAGCTGCTCTAAAATAATGTGCAGCTATTTTGCATTCATCCTTGCTCTTGTAGTTTAGTTAACGACTGAAATGGTCCATGGCTAAAATGGTCCACAAGTAGGGTTACCACCTGTCCCACTTTGCGAGGGACAGTCCCTCTTTGGGCAGTTGTGTCCTGCAAAAAATGTGAAAAAAATGGCAAATGTCCTGAGATTTTAGGACAAAATTAGTTTCTATATTTTATGTAATAGTCACATAAAACAGTTATTCTGTATCTGAAACACCTAAATGTTATAGAAAACAGAATAAAGAACTAAAATGCTACAAGAATAAACTTTTATTCAGGCAAGAAACTGAAGTTCTGTCCTTTGTACTGGCCGTGGGTATGTTTTGCCCTGCAAAATCTAATGTTTGTAGCACAAATGTCCCACTTTGGGCATTTGGAAAGGTGGCAACCCTATCCACAAGAAATATGTTTACTTATTCAGTTAATAAACAAATAATAAGAATATACAAAAGAATTCAGGTAGGATAACATTAGACTGACAGTTGTTTGGATTTGTTTAAGGAGAAGCATTACTTTTACTGTATTTGGCACAGCAGTTTTCATTTCATTTACAGGTAAGTACTAGGTTTGCTGTCCTTGTGGGACATTTTAAAACTAGCCAGTTCTCCAAAGGTGTGAATCAAACCATGTACCTTGTGTCTCTGAGGTAAATATCTTAATCATTTTGCCAGCCCCCAAGTCCTTCAGTTCATTTCACAGTTGTGTTGTCGTCAGAAGCCTTCATATTATCCCTGTGTCCTGAAGACATGTTCAAAAGGGAATTGGTGAACCTCCACATTGTCCTTAGGTGTCGGTGTCCTGGGATGGCCTTTTGTCTTTTCTAGGAGTGGATTTCTACCTTCTGTCCATTGTATGTAATAGATTTCAGCTTCCTTGCTGCCCTGAATACACAGATCTCTTGAGGCCTGGACTGAACCTCTGACCATGGATCAATGATGCAAGCACCAAAACCATTGGGTGACCTTGTTTCCTATTAATGAATATCTGTTAACTGAATAGCACAAGAATTCCAGACAGATCCAGACATAATGGAGGATAAAGGCCTCAAATCAGAACAGACCAAAATATAAAGCAATAATCTGGGCATTCTGTAAAATCTTAGATAGATGAGATGAATGCCTGCATATGATACAGATTCTACTGGAAAATTAATTCATTATCTGTTGGTTCAGCACTAGAGAAATCTTAATGCATATTGAAATCCCATTGTTGGTTAATGCTACCAATATTAATGTGAAGATAAGTGCACACATAGAATGAGGAAATAGTTTCATGAAAAGATGCAGCATTTACTGTATCACAGCACATGAGATTGACAGAGATTATGAGGAAGTATGCACTGCTTCCAAATAAAGATAGGATCTGTAGCGCACCGTCTTGGCAATGGTAAAAAAGCCAGACATGATTGATTCCATACATACCTGTTATCAATAAGCAGAGATTGCACCTAAGGGCAATAAGCCAGCCTATATGTTTAATTCCAGCAATGCTCATATGCAGGATACCTACAATCCATTATTTCAAACACTGGATTTAATGGCTACTGCACTGGTATGATTAATGGTATCTTTGTTTTTTTTTTTTTCAGCACAATCCAAGAAATGACTCGAAAACTCTTCACTAACAACAGAGAGAGGTGGAGACAACAGAATGTCAACAGTGCATTTGCAGAGCTCAGAAAGCTTGTACCGACTCACCCTCCAAACAAGAAGCTAAGTAAGAATGAAACACTGCGGCTCGCCATGAAGTACATCAAGTTCTTAGTGAAAGTTCTGGGGCATGAAAGCCTGCAGCAAGCCACAGCAGCAGCCGCAGCAGCCTCAGTGCCCTGTGGAACCATGCTGGTGTTCTTCCAGGAGGATGACCAGTCACAAAATACAACATCGTGGATGCTGCCTAAAGATAATAGCATTCCATCTCCTGAGTCAGGGTGTGAAAGTTCAGAATCCTTGCTGTCACCATAAAGATTGTCAGTGCAAATGAGCAACAATGGAGTATTTATTTATTTATCTGTTTATTTATTTTGTTATCTTTGTATATTTATTTGGTTGTTTAATCAAGAAGATGTAACAAATCCTCTGAGGAAAAAAAGACATTTCATCATCTCTTGATATTATAACAAAAATAATTGTATTTTCCGGTTTATATATATATTAGTGGACAGTTTAGGACTGCTTGCATTCTCTCATATTTATTTATCTGAGATATGATATCTGTTTCCACTTTTGATATTACTGAAACACAACATAAAATATGTTAAAATAATCAGACTTTTACAGTCTTAGATCCATAATCAGCTCTTATTATATACTGCCACAAAATAATGAATTCCACCAAAGAAAGACAGCTTTCATGCTGAATGATTCTTCTCACCTCACAGTGCAATAAGCATTTATTGTGTTGGAGTCTTCCAAGTTCTACATGGTGTACACTGTTTTAGACAAAGAATTTATAAACTTTTGTTTGAATGTCTATAATTAATAGTGAAACACTGATCACTTGCGTCAATGCCATGCATTTTAATCTAAAACTAGTTTGTGATTTAAGAGATTTGACAAACCTAACTTTTTTCTATTACTCTGTTTAAGTTGCAAGTTAATATATGAAGAATTAGTGCTTCTTGGATTATATGAATGTCATTTAAGTCAAGGAATGATATTCAAAGAGTGCTACCATCTCATATAGCTATTTACCTTAGTTAGTTGTTTACGTTCAGTCTGAGCTGCATGCAGTGGGACTACAGATGCATTTGAAATAAATGTTAACTCATAAGATATGTTTCATATATATCCATAACCCGATGACATGGCTCTATGATGGAATTAGAAATGTTAGCTTGAGTGGTGAATAATACTAAGCGATGGCAATAGTCATCTCTGAATACCCCCATGACTTTTTTTCACAAAATTTATCAAAGAAAAAAACAACAAAAAAAATCCTAAATTCATATACTCACAATAACAAGTGTTAACACTTAAACAATATATTTCATACAATGGCTGCTGCTGACACTGACTTAAAGTAACATAGATACTGATAAAGGTTATCTGACCTACCAATATTTAATAGCAGAAAAACATTAGGATAAACCTCTTGATATGCAAACTACAGTGTCCTTTTCCTGTGACTACAGTTTAGTCCACCTAAACTGCAAGCATATTACAGACTGCTCTAAATAAGATCTTTATATTTTTATTTCCTCTGTCAAATCATTTGAACAGCATTTTCTAACATTAAAAAGGTTATTTTTTATGACAGCAACAGTAAGGGCATTTCCTGGCTCCCCTTACCCTCAGACCCCTTCTCGAGTACTGATTGCTGTTAGCCTTTACGTTAACAATAAACTCACATCACTGCCCACTGAAATCTGAAGCTCAGGAAAAGTCTTCATTTAGCCTAACAATTGGTTAAAAAGGTTTTTTTTTCAAATGGCCCTGTCCATATAGAATCAGCAATCCCAAGACAAAAGAACTACCTCAGTATTCAAGCGAAAGTAATTCCTTGCATGTTACTTAAAAATATAACTGATTCATAGTCATAGACTTCACTCTGTCATAGATCTAAATAAACATGTATTGCTCAACTGAAATTATAGAAACTCTGCACTGAATCAGGAAAAATGCATGCTGGTTTTCTGTTTAAAGTTTAAGAATGATATAAACACACATTTTCTGATTAATTTGGTAGCTGGAATGATTATACATCCTTATCCATTGTATGACTAAAATGTATTGTACACTATCAGAAGCATCTTTGTTTTACAATTATTTTTCCAGTTATACTGCTCATGTTAAAGTTGCAAGCAATTTAAAAAGAAGATTACAGTCTGTTATGTGATTTTTTTGGTCAGATTGTCTACTTATTTGTTCTGTAAAACTACACCAACACAATAGCATTTGGACAGACATTGGGCAATGATTTGCATGCATATGCAAAGCACTCTGAGTAAGAAAAAATAACATCTTAAGAAGAGCAGTTTCTTATATCATCATATATGTTAATTTCCTATGTAAGGCGTTCTACCTGCAAGACCTAATTGACAATATGTCTTCTTAGGAAGTATGAAACACCAGCTAATGCATTTATTATGGAAATACAGTCATTTAGTTTGTGATGTATTTTTGGTTCAATCTTTTAAGATTTTATGGAGCAGTTGTCATTTCAAAGAAAGAAAAATATAGGAAGCAATCCTTCAGCAAAATAAAATACAAAAACGCACTTTTTTTTTTTTTTGCTTTGAAACTGTATAATTTAACAATAATCTACTACTGGGTGTGAGTAATGCAAGATTTACCCATGGCTGAAACGATTTGATCACAAGGGCAAAGCCCAAGTGATAAAAACAAAGCCAAAGATATGTAAATTCTGCACAACCCACAAACAGGAGTAGATTATTGCTATTACACAATGATATTATTTAATACAAAAAGAACTTACCTTTTCTGAATAATGTAATTGTATAAAAAGTATTTATTGTTCTTTCTACTGCTTCTGTTCATCTGGGGCATGCAATTGATCTACTCTGCATGTGTATAGGAATACCCGCAGAGAAGATTGTGTCTCTTTCTCCCATAGTTTAGAATTTTTTGCAGAATGTCCAGTTATTTGTTTCTCACTTTGGGACTGTTTTATTTGGGACTGTTGTTTATGAAATATATGCTTTTATTGTTAATCAGGGCGGCAATGGTGGTGCAGCGGTTAGCGTTGCCATCTCACATCAAGAGGTTCTCCGATTCCATCCTCAGCTGGGGTGCCTTATGTGCAGAGTCTGCATGTCTTCCCTGTGGTTGCGTGGGTTTCCTATGGGTGCTCCGGTTTCCTCCCACACCCAAACACATGCTGTAGGTGGATTGGACACTCTAAATTGGCTCTAGGTGTGAGTGCATGCATGTATGTGCCTTCTGTGGAAGGTTGGGTGCCGGGTTGGCAACCCGAGACCATAAAAAAACTCCACTGCCAATCATGAGCAGACAGGTGATATGCTGTCGCAACCCCTAACCAGGAAAAGCTGAAAGAAGAAGATGCTTTTATTGTTAATCATTGAGCACTGAAGT